>NC_091187.1:14604887-14674887 GCF_040958095.1 Procambarus clarkii
TGAGCGAGGAAATGTTTCCGCGGTTAGTGAGAATTATGAGCTGCTTGCCTGTGTATTATGCTCGTTGACACCTGTTATCGTCGATTGGTTCAGCATGTGTCTGTGTGTGTAATTTAGCCGCCCTGAGAATTGACTTAACATCACACAGAATCCCATCGAAGGATCTTTGGTCACGTACACATTGCTCCTGAGATGCCTGACGCTTACGTCTTTACCCCCCTAGAATTATACACTCTTCATGCCTCCTACACAATACTAGAGAGATTGAACTATCAGCAGCTTAAGCTGACAGCTAAGCGTGGGAGTTCCATCGACAGCTCTCTGGCATTGGATGAGCTGTAAGTGTTCTAAGGTGCTCATTTTCAATTCAGTGTCGTGGTAGATCGTTTTGAAGATGTTATCCGGCTCTTCACGACTGCTTCCGTTAATGACAGGTTTATTGATTTATAACAAGGAGGGCCAGCTACACACCAGCAGCCACACCTCCAGCCACACCTCCAGCCACACATCCACCACACCGTTCAGCACACTACATCATCAAACAATTTTATCTCTCCTTCCGGGAGATTCCACCCGCGCTGAAACAACTGTTCATCCCCAGAAAAATATTTTTGTGTGTAAGAGTGTGAATACGTCGCTGTGTTCCACTCATGCCAATACTTTTTTTTGGTAATGACAGCTGATCACACGGATGAGAATTTTTGGCCAACATAAAGCATTTGAAAACTGTTTTACTTGTTGTATTATTAGGTAACAGCTTCTCCGTGGAGAGAGGGGGAAACCTGCTGCATGGGTAACAGCTTCTCCCCCGTATCAACCTATCCTGGCTTTGCGCCCTGGTGAGGCCACTCCAGACCGACAACCCGAGCACAAGTCCATAGTCTCCTGAGACTGATGGATGCCTACCACTACTACTACTACTACTACTACTACTACTACTACTACCACTACTACTACTACTACTACTACTAGGAAGCGCACAGGAAAATTAGAATAATCGATCTATCAAACTGTTTTGAGATGAGTGTGGAGGATAATGTAGTGTAAAGGAGATTAAAAATTAGATGACGTAAAGAGCAAGAAACGTAATGTTTCAAAGAACAGAAGAAATACAGAATACATAAATACATGAGAAATACAAAAGAAATACAAGAAAGACACAGAACTGAATGAAATTTTGAAATAAAACAAAAGGGGGCGGAGAGTAAATTTACAGGAAAATCATCAATTAATCAGAAGGTTAAATCATCAGACGATTAAGAAGAAGAATTGGAAAAGAATCAAAGATTTATAGTAAAAAAAAAAAAAAGAGCTGTGCCATATACACGTGCCTCAGACATTCACCCAGAGGCTACTGTATCAAAGGAAAATGTATTTGAAGTCGCCGAGAGTTTAAAATAGAGAATGAATATAGAAGACACCAAATTAAATGCCAGAGCGCTGATAACAATTTAAGTATGTGAATGATAAAGAAGCAATTGTTGATAAAGGTGTAACTTAACGGGAACTAATCTTAACACTAACATGCAGAAATGTGTTGAAATATTAAGAGATAAAATTAACTTGTTAATTGTTTTCAAGAAGAAAACTTGAACAAATATTGAGAGAAGGGGGAGGGGGGGAATAGAGGGGAAAGAGCCAAGCCATTACGACTATATAGCACTGGGAAGGAGTCAGGATAAGGATTTGGGATGGGACGGAGGGGAAGGAATGGTGCCCAACCACTAGTGGACGGTCGGGGATTGAACACCGACCTAGGAGAAAACATTGCTTGTTGACCATAGCCGGTGGGAAATTTTTCTCACTAATAACATAATTAACTACCTAATTAATATATCTTAATAATATTCAACCAGGAGGATTCGTCCTCTATCAGGCATATAAGATTAACCGCTAATTACTAATAATTAAATTGAGTTAGTATGAGGACTATTCTGTTATTAAATTAAAAATATGTTATTAAATGTTATTAAATATGTTATTAAAATATGAATTATAATAACATTATTACTGGGCTGAGGTTATCTTGAGATGATTTCGGGGCTTAGCGTCCCCGCGGCCCGGTCCTCGACCAGGCCTCCTTTTTGTTACACCCCCCCCAGGAAGCAGCCCGTACCAGCTGTCTAACTCCCAGGTACCTATTTACTGCTAGGTGAACATGTGCATCAAGGTGAAAGAAACTCTGCCCCATTTGTTTCCGCCTCCACCGGGGATTGAACCCGGAACCTCAGGACTACGAATCCCGAGTGCAGTCCACTCAGCTGTCAGGCCCCCCCTAAGGGTAAGCAATTTGCATTTGTGTTCGTTTATTTTCTATCATGGGAGCCGGTCGGCCGAGCGAACAGCACGCTGGACTTGTGATCCTGTGGTCCTGGGTTCGATCCCAGGCGCCGGCGAGAAACATTGGGCAGAGTTTCTTTCACCCTATGCCCCTGTTACCTAGCAGTAAAATAGGTACCTGGGTGTTAGTCAGCTGTCACGTGCTGCTTCCTGGGGGTGGAGGCCTGGTCGAGGACCGGGCCGCGGGGACACTAAAAAGCCCCGAAATCATCCCAAGATAACCTCAAGATAAGATAACCACAGATGGTAAAATTAATACAATGATAACCAGCTTAAACACTTTATTCTGTATTACCACTACAGAGGGTGCAGTGGTAATTGTGGTGATTGTGGTGCTCAATTAGCACAGTGGGTGATTGTGGTGTTTATACAGTGATAACAATCACGTAGGATCTCGTCAATCCTCCGTGGACGGGGTCAGAGATAGCGGTTCTCCTGCATATTGTGCAATTGCTTATTGAGCACAACCACCATTGGTGATTGTTGTGCTTTGACAATGCTAATTATCATGCAGGTGTATTGCCTCAAATAGTTGTGAGCAAGCTGGGCAGGTAGTGATCTGAGTAGTTAAGGTTACAGTAGTTAAGGTGACAGTAGTTAAGGTTACACGGTAGTTAAGGCTACAGTGGAAGGCTGTAAGAGACGTCTGAGACTTCTTTGAGGTCAGAGACTTCTTTGAGGTCAGAGACTTCTTTGAGGTCAGAGACTTCTTTGAGGTCAGAGACTTCTTTGTGGTCAGAGACTTCTTTGAGGTCAGAGACTTCTTTGAGGTCAGAGACTTCTTTGAGGTCAAAGACTTCTTTGAGGTCAAAGACTTCTTTGTGGTCAGAGACTTCTTTGAGGTCAAAGACTTCTTTGTGGTCAGAGACTTCTTTGAGGTCAAAGACTTCTTTGAGGTCAGAGACTTCTTTGAGGTCAAAGACTTCTTTGTGGTCAGAGACTTCTTTGAGGTCAAAGACTTCTTTGTGGTCAGAGACTTCTTTGAGGTCAAAGACTTCTTTGAGGTCAGAGACTTCTTTGAGGTCAGAGACTTCTTTGAGGTCAGAGACTTCTTTGAGGTCAGAGACTTCTTTGTGGTCAGAGACTTCTTTGTGGTCAGAGACTTCTTTGTGGTCGGAGACTTCTTTGTGGTCAGAGACTTCTTTGTGGTCAGAGACTTCTTTGAGGTCAAAGACTTCTTTGTGGTCAGAGACTTCTTTGTGGTCAGAGACTTCTTTGTGGTCAGAGACTTCTTTGAGGTCAGAGACTTCTTTGAGGTCAGAGACTTCTTAGAGGTCAGAGACGTCTTTGAGGTTAAAGACTTACAGGTAGTGTCATCATGCAGAGTCTTGAGTAAGATAGCGTTTGATATCCTATTTATCACTGTCAGTGCGCTGCCTAAACTATGATAATTGCTTGAAATAATAGTTTAGGATTGCACAGACCGTCACTTGTTGAACACAGGAGGATTTAGACAGTATATGCAAACTGCTTGCTTGCATAATACCTTGGGTTAGATTCACGAAGCAGTTACGCAAGCACTTACAAACCTGTGCATCTTTTCTCAATCTTTGGCGGCTTTGTTTACAATTATTAAACAGTTAATGAGCTCCGAAGCACCAGGAGGCTGTTTATAACAATAACAACAGCTGATTGGCAAGTTTTCATGCTTGTAAACTGTTTAATAAATGTAACCAAAGCCGTCAAAGATTGAGAAAAGAGGTACACGTTCGTAAGTACTTGCGTAACTGCTTCGTGAATCTGGCCCCTTGTATTTCTTACGCAATCAACCACTCCGCTGAAAATACGATGTATTAATCTCAATTATAACACACTAATGTCTGCATTTTCTATGCTTCGTCCTAGATAGGTTAGGGAGGGGTTGCTAGGCTTTGACCCTTTCTAGTTAGGCAAAGCAGATGAAACTTTTTTTTTTACAGAGTTGAAAATCAAGAATTTTTTTAAAATGATCTCCTATATGTGTTTAAATTAATCTTTTCTTATCTTAAAAAAATAAAAAACTATCTTCTCTTGTGTTTATCCACAACGTAACTACTTCCTGTCCTAATTACTTCTTAACTACGGGTCATTGACTTAATTAGCCTTTAACAGTAGTCTTCATATCTTGTTTAAAATGTTATCACGCTTCTTAAGACTTAAGCTCACGCTTCTTAAGACTTAATCTTCTACATGGGGGGTCTTAAAAGGCATTTCGAAGGTCAGTTTATCCTGTTTGTATAAGGATTGTGGTCTCGTTAGCTGGTAATGTTGTGAAGGTAAGGCTAGGCCTTTGGTTGGTAGTGGAGCATGTGCTGAGAAATAGGCTTTTAGCCCTCCTTTAGTTAGGTTATGTCTCACTTTCTTCCTCATTATCTACCTCCTCCTCACATTCCTGCGTCCCTCCTTGCTTCCTCCCTCCAATCTCTTCCTCACTTCCTATTTCTCCTCTCTTCCTCTGTAACGTCTCTCTCTCTCTCTCTCTCTCTCTCTCTCTCTCTCTCTCTCTCTCTCTCTCTCTCTCTCTCTCTCTCTCTCTCTCTCTCTCTCTCTCTCTCTCTCTCCCTCACCTCTCTGGTCGGGGCCGCTAGTGAGGTACAGAGATCACACGCAGAGGGATACTTGCGTAACTGCTTCGTGAACACGTTCGTAACTTCGTTTCGTGAACCTGGCCGCAGGTTCGCTAACGCAGAGGGAAGCGTCGTGTTCTCCCTGTGTAAATCTTCCTGGAGCCGCTGCCAGTCTCCAGCGGTGTTTCCAATTCCCGTAATCACATGAAAATGAGAATAAGAGCTGTGAAAATTTTCCGAAATTAACGCTATTGCTGGAGAGAGGAGGAGAGGGGGGGTGGGGGGGGGAGATGGGGGGTGGATTCAGCATCCTTCTTCCGGAAGGGGGTGATCATATGTCTTTTGTGGGGAGGGGGGGTAGTAGTTGGTGGTGGTAGTGGTGGTGGTAGTTATGGTGGTGAGGGTTGTTGGCCATGAGTAATGGTGGTATTGTGTGGTAGTTCTGGTGGTAGGCGGGGAGGGGGAATAGCAGGGTGTGGAGGGAGTCTGATAGTAGTGGTGGTGGTGGTGGTAGTGTTGGAAGTTGGGGGATGGTGGTAGTTGATGGCAGTTAGGCCTTCACTCACGAACCTGTACATCTTTTCTCAATCTTTGGCGGCTTTGTTTACAATTATTAAACAGTTAATGAGCTCCGAAGCACCAGGAGGCTGTTTATAACAATAACAACAGTTGATTGGCAAGTTTTCATGCTTGTAAACTGTTTAATAAATGTAACCAAAGCCGTTGTAACGTTGAGAGATACTTAAACGTTGAGAGATACTAAAACGTTGACAGATACTAAAACGTTTAGAGGTATTAAACGTTTACAGGTATTAAACGTTTAGAGATATTAAAACGTTTAGAGATATTAAAACGTTTAGAGATACTAAAACGTTTAGAGGAATTAAACGTTTAGAGATATTAAAACGTTTAGAGATACTAAAACGTTTACAGGTATTAAACGTTTAGAGATATTAAAACGTTTAGAGATACTAAAACGTTTAGAGATATTAAAACGTTTAGAGATATTAAAACGTTTAGAGATACTAAAACGTTTACAGGTATTAAACGTTTAGAGATATTAAAACGTTTAGAGATACTAAAACGTTTAGAGGAATTAAACGTTTAGAGATACTAAAACGTTTAGATATACTAAAACGTTTAGAGGTATTAAACGTTTAGATGCTAAAACGTTTAGATGCTAAAACGTTTAGAGATATTAAACGTTTAGAGATACTAAAACGTTTAGAGATACTAAAACGTTTAGAGATACTGAAACTTTAGAGATACTAAAACGTTTAGAGATACTGAAACGTTTAGAGATACTAAAACGTTTAGAGATACTAAAACGTTTAGAGATACTGAAACGTTTAGAGATACTAAAACGTTTAGAGATACTAAAACGTTTAGAGATACTAAAACGTTTAGAGATACTGAAACTTTAGAGATACTAAAACGTTTAGAGATACTGAAACGTTTAGAGATACTAAAACGTTGAGAGATACTAAACGTTGAGAGACTGTCCTTCACAGTTTAGAAGGTGATCTTCAGGGAAAAGATAAGCAATATCTTTACAATCAGTCAACCCAAACCTTTACATCACATCCCATTCACCTGGGCACTTGCAGACTCGAACCGTTGACCCCACGTGTGTGACGCCAAAGCTCCATCGACCGAGCTATTGAGTGGTCTTCATAAGGAAAGTCTTAATCATCTGTACATCACAAGCTACTAGAACAAGCACACACAGTCTGCTAGGACAATAAGCTTTAAGTGCAACCTATCACTCACTACTAATTAACATACAGAGCATAAAGACACGTACTTTAACAGACAAGCAGCCATCAATCTTGTAAGTGTAGCTATTGACGTGTCAGATCTTAACGATGCAACTGGACCAGAACTAAACTATGGCCCTAAAGAAGGCGAAAGCAATTGCCTTTGTTGATGAGGATATTACACAGAGCTTACTGAGATTAGTCTCCCAAGTACCAGCTAACACTGCTCTCAGTGTTGCTCAGAATGACTTTTAAGTGAAGCGATATTATCTCCGGCTTGGATAAACGGTCTCGGTATTACTATACCCCTAAACAGCCTTCAGGTAATTATATGTTGAGGTCTTTAACATGCTGTATTTGTATAGGGTCATGTGGTCTTTGACAGGTTCATGTTTCATGTACAATGGGGAGCATCTGGTTAAACTATTGGGCTCATGCCAGGACTATAGGATTCACAGAGTATTTATATTCATCCATTGACGAAACCTGTGCATCTTTGTTTGATCGTGGCGGCTTTGTTTACATTTATTAAACGGTTTATCAGCTGGGAAACTACACAACCCAAGGTTGTTATTGTTGTAAACAGCTTCACAACCATGGCCCCCACTGGAACTGACTGTGGTGGTCCAGAACCATGGCTCCACTGGAACTGACTGTGGTGGTTCAGAACCATGGCTCCCACTGGAACTGACTGTGATGGTCCAGAACCATGGCACCACTGGAACTGACTGTGGTGGTCCAGAACCATGGCACCACTGGAACTGACTGTGGTGGTCCAGAACCATGGCACCACTGGAACTGACTGTGGTGGTTCAGAACCATGGCACCCACTGTAACTGACTGTGGTGGTTCAGAACCATGGCACCCACTGTAACTGACTGTGGTGGTTCAGAACCATGGCACCCACTGTAACTGACTGTGGTGGTCCAGAACCATGGCACCACTGGAACTGACTGTGGTGGTTCAGAACCATGGCCCCACTGGAACTGACTGTGGTGGTTCAGAACCATGGCCCCACTGGAACTGACTGTGGTGGTCCAGAACCATGGCCACACTGGAACTGACTGTGGTGGTTCAGAACCATGGCCCACACTGGAACTGACTGTGGTGGTTCAGAACCATGGCCCCACTGGAACTGACTGTGGTGGTCCAGAACCATGGCTCACACTGGAACTGACTGTGATGGTTCAGAACCATGGCTCCCACTGGAACTGACTGTGGTGGTCCAGAACCATGGCCCCACTGGAACTGACTGTGGTGGTTCAGAACCATGGCCCCACTGGAACTGACTGTGGTGGTTCAGAACCATGGCCCCCACTGTAACTGACTGGTGGTTCAGAACCATGGCCCCCACTGGAACTGACTGTGGTGGTTCAGAACCATGGCCCCACTGGAACTGAATGTGGTGGTTCAGAACCATGGCTCCACTATAACTGACTGTGGTGGTTCAGAACCATGGCCCCACTGGAACTGACTGTGGTGGTTCAGAACCATGGCCCCACTGGAACTGACTGTGGTGGTTCAGAACCATGGCCCCCACTGTAACTGACTGTGGTAGTCCAGAACACAACCAGTACTGAGGGTATACACCAGTACTGAGGGTATACACAACCAGTACTGAGGGTATACACAACCAGTACTGAGGGTATACACCAGTACTGAGGGTATACACAACCAGTACTGAGGGTATACACAACCAGTACTGAGGGTATACACAACCAGTACTGTGGATATACACAACCAGTACTGGGGGTATACACAACCAGTACTGGGGGTATACACAACCAGTACTGAGGGTATACACAACCAGTACTGAGGGTATACACAACCAGTACTGTGGGTATACACAACCAGTACTGGGGGTATACACAACCAGTACTGGGGGTATACACAACCAGTACTGAGGGTATACACAACCAGTACTGAGGGTATACACAACCAGTACTGTGGGTATACACAACCAGTACTGTGGGTATACACAACCAGTACTGTGGGTATACACAACCAGTACTGTGGGTATACACAACCAGTACTGTGGGTATACACAACCAGTACTGTGGGTATACACCAGTACTCAGGGTATACACCAGTACTGAGGGTATACACCAGTACTGAGGGCTGGCGGCTCACACAGTCTACGGGTATATATTGCCAGCTTTCACAAAGCAAAAATAATATAATTCAATTCATTGTATCGGGGTGACAGGCAGCCAGTGTATATATACATGTTAGGCTTATATCGAGGTCCCCCCTCCCTCCCCAGGATACAACCCCACAACAATTAACTCCCAGGGTACATAGTGACTGCTGGGTGAACAGAGGCATTAGGTGAAACGTCTTCCTTTGCTAGGGCAACTACTGGCCCTTCCCCATAATGCAACTCACAATAGCTCCCTAATTTGTTGGTACCTATTTACAGCTAGGTGAACAGAGGCATCAGGTGAAAGAAAACGTGATACGTTTAAATTATTTTTTGGAACAGGACCGTGGGATCGTACCTGTATTCTTCTTAAAAGCTTTTCTAATAGACATTCACTGTTAGTGGTATGTCGTTGGCTATAGGAGAGGGTTATAGGAGAGGGTCTCCCAGTACAGTTGGCTTCGTTCTTCACTCACAACCGAGATCCCCCCCGAGTTCTATTCCAGGGACAGAAGTGGTTGGGCACGTTTCCTATCGTCTAATGCACCTGTTCACCTAGCAGTTAATATAGGTACCCAGTTAATATAGGTATAGGTATATATATATATATATATATATATATATATATATATATATATATATATATATATATATATATATATATATATATATATGTATATATATATATATATATATATATATATATATATATATATATATATATATATATATATTATTAAATATGACCGAAAAAGTAAGATTAATAATTCTAACACGAATTTTCTCTATCTTTCTTACGTTTTTTTTCACTGTTGATGGTAATTCAAAGATCAATTCTCCAAAATTCATTTTTATTTCTAGTCTGACGCGACACTTGAGCGCGTTTCGTAAAACTTATTACATTTTCAAAGACTTTAGTTTACAAACACACAACTGAAACTGAATAGAGCTTACACATCTTCGAGGTTTATATCTACATTTGGGTAAGGTGGATGAGGTGAAAAAACGAACTTTCAACAATGGGTATTCAATGGGTATTAAATTCCATCACAAGACAGAACACGAAACAATGGGTATTGAATGGGTATTAAATTCACACACAAGACAGAACACGAAACAATGGGTATTGAATGGAAGTAATTGAAGAAAGCCTATTGGTCCATATTTCTTGATGCTTCTATATTGGAGCGGAGTCTTGAAGTGGGTAGAATATAGTTGTGCATTAATTGGCTGTTGATTGCTGGTGTTGACTTCTTGATGTGTAGTGCCTCGCAGACGTCAAGCCGCCTGCTATCGCTGTATCTATCGATGATTTCTGTGTTGTTTGCTAAGATTTCTCTGGTGATGGTTTGTTTGTGGGAAGAGATTATATGTTCCTTAATGGAGCCCTGTTGCTTATGCATCGTTAAACGCCTGGAAAGAGATGTTGTTGTCTTGCCTATATACTGTTTTTTTTTAGGCTTACAGTCCCCAAGAGGGCATTTGAAGGCATAGACGACGTTGGTCTCTTTTAGAGCGTTCTGCTTTGTGTCTGGAGAGTTTCTCATGAGTAGGCTGGCCGTTTTTCTGGTTTTATAGTAAATCGTCAGTTGTATCTTCTGATACAGAAGATACAAGAAAATACAGAAGATATTGTAACCCATATGTAACTCCTTTTTTGTAACAAAGTTCAAATAAAGTAAATATATATGTGTACATACAAAAGAATGGGGGTGGTAGGAGAAGATAATATTAGTGTTCAGTGAGAAACCACAAGGTCTCCTCTGAATACTTTTTATTTTCTTCTCCGAGGCTATGGGTCCCCACATTGGCACCAGAGGTGGTACCCTCACAAACTTTATATATATATATATATATATATATATATATATATATATATATATATATATATATATATATATATATATATATATATATATATATATATCCTGTCCCCCGACAAAGCTAGTTATTATTATATCAATTCTGCTTTGCTTTTGAAAGGTTGCAATATGAAGTTTTTCACAACGAACACCAATAGAACACTAGAACATACCAATAGCTGTTCTATTCGTACCTGACGGCTAAGTGAACAACGCTCGGGGTTCGTAGTCCTAAGGGTCGGGGTTCGATCCCCGGCGGAGGCGGAAAGAAAACGTGAATTTCAGAGTATAAATGGGCAGAATTTCTTTCACCCTGATGCCTGTGTTCACCTAGCAGTAAATAGGTACCTGGGAGTTAGACAGCTGCTACGGGCTGCTTCCTGGGTGTGTGTGTATGAAAATTAGGATTAAGGACTTGTCCGAAACGCTACGCGCGCTAGTGGCTGTACAAGAATGTAAGAACTCTTGTATATATATAAATAAAACTAAATAAAACAATAAAAAATATTAAAACAGGGCAGGAATGGAAGCCTAAGACTCATACGAGTCATAGAGATGTCTGGAAGACTTCTTTTAGCGTAAGAGTAGATCCTTCGACCTATTATAGATCAGGGTGTAGTAGCATAATCTGTCCATCATTTGAAAAGTTGATATGAGAGGGGAAATGTGTCAGGAGTCATTGTATTAGACAACCGACTGATAGAAAGCTGAGCCCAAGAAGTGATACTCGATGTTGCAGGCACTAATAGGTGAGAACACACACACACACACACACACACACACACACACACACACACACACACACACACACACACACACACACACACACACACACGAAGGTTTATGCAATTGAAAAACCTGACTTTAGGAGAGGACATTATGGCAACCTTAGAAAAATTTTTAGTGAGTATAATTGGACAGACTTGTTGCTAGGCAAGGAAGTGAATGAGATGTATGTCAAGTTTTGTGAAATATATGATAAAAACATAACAAATTTATACCAAAACAGAGATGCAGAACTAGGAAACAGAATTGGTTCAACAGAAATTGCGAGAGGGCCACAGACCAAAAGACACAAAAATGGAATCAATACAGGAAGAGGCCGAACCCCCAAACATACCAGCGATTCAAAGATTCGAGAAACAACTACACGGCAGTGATTAGAGAGGCAGAAAGAAATTTTGAAAAAGGGATTGCAGACAAATGTAAAACAGAACCAGGTCTATTCTATAAATTCATAGACAACAAATTGCAGGTAAAGGATAATATTCAGAGGTTGAAAATGGGAAATAGATTCACGGAAAATGAAAAGGAAATGTGTGAAACATTAAACGAAAAGTTCCAAAGTGTGTTTGTACAAAATGAAATCTTCAGGGAACCAGATACAATAAGAATTCCAGAGAACAACATAGAGCACATAGAGGTGTCTAGAGACGAAGTGGAAAAAATGCTCAAGGAGCTAATTAAGAACAAAGCAGTTGGTCAAGATGGAGGTTCACCATGGGTTCTGAGAGAATGTGCACCTGAGCTCAGCATTCCTCTTCAACTGATTTTTCAGGCATCCCTGTATACAGGAGTTGTAGCTGATGTGTGGAAAAAGGCTAACATAGTTCCAATCTACAAAAGTGGAAGCAGGGAAGACCCCCTTAATTATAGACCGGTATCATTGACAAGTGTAAAAGTCAAAATATTGGAAAAAATAATTAAAACTAAATGGGTAGAACACCTGGAGAGAAATGATATAATATCAGACAGACAGTATGGTTTTCGATCTAGAAGATCCTGTGTATCGAATTTACTCAGTTTCTATGATCGAGCAACAGAGATATTGCAGGAAAGAGATGGTTGGGTTGACTGCATCTATCTGGACCTAAAATAGGCTTTCGACAGAGTTCCACATAAGAGGTTGTTCTGGAAACTGGAAAATATTGGAGGGGTGACAGGTAAGCTTCTAACATGGATGAAAAATTTTCTGACTGATAGAAAAATGAGGGCTGTGATCAGAGGCAATGTATCGGACTGGAGAAATGCCACAAGTGGAGTACCACAGGGTTCAGTTCTTGCACCAGTGATGTTTATTGTCTACATAAATGATCTACCAGTTGGTATACAGAATTATATGAACATGTTTGCTGATGATGCTAAGATAATAGGAAGGATAAGAAATTTAGATGATTGTCATGCCCTTCAAGATGACCTGGACAAAATAAGTATATGGAGCACCACTTGGCAAATGGAATTTAATGTTAATAAATGCCATGTTATGGAATGTGGAATAGGAGAACATAGACCTCACACAACCTATATATTATGTGAGAAATCTTTAAAGAATTCTGATAAAGAAAGAGATCTAGGGGTGGTTCTATATAGAAAACTATCACCTGAGGACCACATAAGGAATATTGTGCGAGGAGCCTATGCCACGCTTTCTAACTTCAGAATTGCTTTTAAATACATGGATGGCGATATACTAAAGAAATTGTTCACGACTTTTGTTAGGCCAAAGCTAGAATATGCAGCAGTTGTGTGGTGCCCATATCTTAAGAAGCACATCAACAAACTGGAAAAGGTGCAAAGACATGCTACTAAGTGGCTCCCAGAACTGAAGGGCAAGAACTACGAGGAGAGGTTAGAGGCATTAAATATGCCAAAACTAGAAGACAGAAGAAAAAGAGGTGATATGATCACTACACACAAAATTGTAACAGGAATTGATAAAATCGATAGGGAAGATTTCCTGAGACCTGGAACTTTAAGAACAAGAGGTCATAGATTTAAACTAGCTAAACACAGATGCCGAAGAAATATAAGGAAATTCACTTTTGCAAATAGAGTGGTCGACGGTTGGAACAAGTTAGGGGAAAAGGTGGTGGAGGCCAAGACCGTCAGTAGTTTCAAAGCGTTATATGACAAAGAGTGCTGGGAAGACGGGACACCACGAGCGTAGCCCTCATCCTGTAACTACACTTAGGTAATCACACACACACACACGCACACACACACACACTGCAGGTATTACCCAGCTAGGGACAGCAGGTCAGGCGACACATGACTAACATGAGCCAGCAGAATATAAACACCTGCAACATATGCTACAGCAACAGTGGCACGTCACCGAGACAAGAGTTATCACACACACAAGCACAACTAGGTGACTACAACTAGGTGAATACACTTATCTAACTATGGGATACTTGAAGAAACTTTTAAAGATACCATTTTGGACAAACAAGCAAACAAACAAACGAACAATAACAAGCAGTTGTGGGTCTCTGGAGCACTCAGTTTCCTCCTGGAATATTAGGACCTCCTGCGACCTGTTCTTGTTGAAGAACACTGGTCTGTGTTGAAGAACACTCTGGTCTGTGTTGAAGAACACTCTGGTCTGTGTTGAAGAACACAGACCAGTGTTGTTGGTATGTCTCTATCTCTCTCTCTGTCTGTATGTCTCTCTGTTTTTATATGTGTTTCTGTTTCAAAGTATCTTTATGTCTCTGTGCATCTATATCTACCTGTGTGTCTGTTTCTGTCTGTGTTTCCCTATGCCCATATCTGTCTGCTTCTGTCCGTCTCTCTCTGTCAATCTGTCTGCGTCTCTCTCTCTCTCTCTCTCTCTCTCTCTCTCTCTCTCTCTCTCTCTCTCTCTCTCTCTCTCTCTCTCTGGAGGCAAGGGGGGGGGGGGGGGTGTATGCACATATACACATCACTGCCAGTATGTAGATCGCTACATATAAGATATGTGACTCTTGAGTAAGCGAGTGAATCTTGTAAGACTGGGTATGTTGGGTGAGGGGAGGGGGACTATCAGGGGGAAAGCACCAAGCCATTAGGACTATGTAATACTGGGAAGGGGTCAGGATAAGGATTTGGGATGGGACGGGGGGAAAGGAATGGTGCCCAACCACTTGTGGACGGTCGGGGATTGAACGCCGACCTACATGACGCGAAACCGTCCAGCCCAAGGAAGGGAGGGGGAAAATTTGGTATGGCAAGAGGGAAGGGAAGGGGGGGGGTATAGTATTTGTGATTATATATATATATATATATATATATATATATATATATATATATATATATATATATATATATATATATATATATATATATATATATATATATGTATATATATATAATAGAGACACACAGTAGAGGTATAACCAATGCAGCGAGCATGACCACAGTAATATGTGCCTTACCGAGAGAAAAGGAGAAATAGCGGGTGTGCGGAGATGACCTGAGATGACCAAGATATATGCTGAGACGCCACTGCCGGGGAGGGAGAGAGAGAGAAGAGTGTGTGTGTGTGTACAACTGTGGAACTGGACCTTGTTGCAGCCAAGATTGCAAGGCATGAGAAGCTGTATACTGCTGGACAGAACGAGAGGGTAGAACTACTCCAACGAGGAATACGAAGATGGTAGATTGCATTCCATCGGTACTGGGGTTCACGAGAGGGAAGAAAAGCTATGAAAATGATGTTTGGAAGGGAAGATAGAGCGATGGCAGCATCCAGGTGATGTGAACCTGAGTCAGCAAGGTTGAGAAGAAGGGAAAGAGATGCGCCTCTTAAGAAGGCTTCGGTGAAATCGCCTCTTGATGAAGACATTAAAGCCCAGGGGAAAAAAAACAGAAGACGGTTGCAAAGCACTTAAAGCGGGAAAAAATGGTGTTGCATGTTGATGAAGATATTGGAGGTTAGGGCCGAGAACCGTGAGACAGCTGGTGCCTCTTGCAAAATTCTTGAAGAACCTTCAGTAAAGATGGAATATTCGCTACTCACGAATTAAGAAGTTAATTAGGAAAGGCAACAGAAGCTGGAAGTGTGTGGGCTTGTAATGTAACCGTTAGCGAAGAATGGGTTTAAAGACTCACAGGCTGACTATGATAACCTAAACTGATATCCTGATTTCTTTAGAAATGCAGGAAAAACCTTGCGACATTAATGGGCACTGCAACGCCACGCAAAAATTGATCCCGGGAGATGATATCGAGTTCAACCATTTAGAAAGCTTCCAATTTCTTGCACTCAATAAAACATAAAAAATAAAATAATATAATTAAAGTTTCCTGCCCGAAACGCTTTGCGTAATAGTGGCTTTAGGCATTGCATGTACCAGCGCTATATAAACCTAGCAATTTTTGTAAAAATCTCTTGTATGTATGTATCTTACCTGAATAAACATTTATTTATTTACTTATTATTATATATTATTATAAAGTAGTAAAGTAGTATAGTAAATCAAAAATAAAGTAGAAGATAATATTAGTGTTCAGTGAGAAACCACAAGGTCTTCTCTGAATACTTTTTATTTTCTTCTCCGAGGCTATGGGTCCCCCCAAAATAAAATATACATATAAATAATTTGAATAGGCGATTAAAAACAAATACAAATGAATACAAATTATATTCTAAACAACTAACTAATTTTCCATAACGAAAACCACTAATAAAATTATTAGATAATTGAGTACAAATAAAATCATTTATTTCCAGACCTAAAAAAGGGGCTGGAAATGCCAGGAAGACTGTAAGGGTCACTGAGGGGCGGCTTGACCATAGGCGTCTCTTGTGCCGGATGCCAACCACAACAGTTTCCTAACTCCCAGGGGTACCTCTGTGCTGCTAGCAGTGACAGCTGCAGTGATGGAAGGGCTGAAGTACGTGTGATGGAGAGATGCACTCAGAAGGGCCTTCACTCTGGCCAAGATGCACTCAGGGGTAATCTTCACTCTGGCCAAGATGCACTCAGGAGTAATCTTCACTCTAGCCAAGATGCACTCAGCGGCAACCTTCACTCTGGCCAAGATGCACTCAGCGACAACTTTCACTCTGGACAAGATGCACTCAGTAGTAATCTTCACTCTGGCCAAGATGCACTCAGCGGTAACCTTCACTCTGACCAAAATGCACTCAGCGGTAACCTTCACTCTGGCCAAGATGCACTCAGCGGTAACCTTCACTCTTGCCAAGATGCACTCAGCAGCAACCTTCACTCTTACAAAGATGCACTCAGCGGCAACCTTCACTCTTGCCAAGATTCACTCCGCGGTAACTACACTTTTGTCAAGATGCACTCAGTGGTAACCTTCACTGTTGCCAAGATTCACTCAGCTGTAACATTCACTCTTGCCAAAATGCACTCATCAGCCACCTCACGACAGAATACACTCAAAAGCATCTTCACTCGTGACTCATCACACTCGAAACTTGCAGTCCCTGTGCTTCTGTTGATGATTTTGAGCTTCTGTTAGTGCTTCTGTTGATGATTTTGAGCTTCTGTTAGTGCTTCTGTTGATGATTTTGAGCTTCTGTTAGTGCTTCTGTTGATGATTTTGAGCTTCTGTTGGTGTCTCTATGCTTCTTCCACTATGACAAAATCACTAAGGCATTACAGGAAAAGCAGAATGCAGATGTAGTATACACAGACTTTACAAAGGCATTCGACAAATGTGACCATGGCGTGATTGCACACAAATGAGGTCAATGGGTATAACTGGTAAAGTAGGATGGTGGATACTCAGTTTCCTGCCGAACAGAGCACAAAGAGTAACAGTCAATCAAGTAAAATCGAGTCCGAGCGCAGTTAAAAGCTCTGTACCTCAAGGTACAGTCCTTGCACCACTGCTGTTCCTTATTCTCATATCACATATAGACAAAAACACAAGTCACAGATTCGTGTCATCCTTTGCAGATGATACAAAAATCAGCATGAAAATTGCCTCTGCTGAAGACATTGATAAACTACAAACAGATATTAACAAAGTTTTCGATTGAGCAGCAGAAAATAACATGATGTTTAACGGTGATAAATTCCAGGTACTCAGATACGGCAAAAATGAGGATCTTAAGCACAATACAGGGTACAAAACACAATCGAATCTGCCCATAGTAGGAAAACAGCATGTCAAGGATTTGGGAATAATGATGTCCGACGACTTAATGTTTAGGGAGCATAATCAAGCAAGTATTGCGTTAGCCAGAAAAATGATAGGATGGATTACGAGAACTTTCAAGTCCTGGGATCCCATCACAATGGTTGTACTCTTCAAGTCACTTGTGTTGTCCCGTCTTGAGTACTGCTCAGTACTCACTTTCCCCTTCAGAGCAGAAGAGATTGCTGAAATAGAGGGAATACAGAGAACATATACGGCACGCATAGACGAGATAAAACACCTAAATTATTGGGATCGTCTCAAAGCTCTCCAAATGTACTCACTAGAAAGGAGACGAGAGAGAGATACCAAATAATATACACCTGGAAAATACTGGAGGGACAGGTCCCAAATCTGCACAGTAAAATAACAACGTACTGGAGTGAACGACATGGAAAAAAATGCAGAATAGAACCAGTGAAGAGCAGAGGTGCCATAGGCACAATCAGAGAACACTGTATAAACATCAGAGGTCTACGGTTGTTCAACGTCCTCCCAGCGAGCATCAGAAATATTACAGGAACAACCGTGGACATCTTCAAGAGAAAACTAGATTGTTTCCTCCAAGGAGTGCCGGACCAACCGGGCTGTGGTGGGTATGTGGGCCTGGGGGCCGCTCCAAGCAACAGTCTGGTGGACCAAACTCTCACCAGTCAAGTCTGGCCTCGGGCCGGGCTTGGGGAGTAGAAGAACTCCCAGAACCCCATCAACCAGGTATCAACCAGGTAACCAGGTTTCTGTTGATGCATAGGTAGGGACAGGACCAGACGACTGCTAACTCCTGTTAGCAGGCTGAGAGCTTTCCCTTCCCATAGCTCATGGTACAGCCCGTCCTCCTAAGATTTCCCAACGTCAAGATCCTGTCGTACTAATGTGCCCTTACCCTAACCTACCAGACGACCCAAAAAAGAAAACTAAACAGTGTGTCAATTTCGCAAGCCGCTTCTATTTTCAAGTACGTCAATTTTTAGTCTTCGGTTAAGTATACGTCAAAATGCTACGTTCTATTAAGAAGACGGGTTGCATGGTAAACCCAGCCCCTAGTAGTTCTCCCCTGGAACACAACCAGTCAGTCTGTTTACAACCAGATACCCAGTTACAGCTGGGTGAACAGCTGGAGACCAACAGGTGCTGGTCTCTGGTCGAGGTCTCTGCTTCTGCTCCACCATGCCTGGCTATACTCCCAGGTCATGCTCCACCATGCCTGGCTATACTCCCAGGTCATGCTCCACCATGCCTGGCTATACTCCCAGGTCATGCTCCACCATGCCTGGCTATACTCCCAGGTCATGCTCCACCATGCCTGGCTATACTCCCAGGTCATGCTCCACCATGCCTGGCTACACTCCCAGGTCATGCTCCACCATGCCTGGCTATACTCCCAGGTCATGCTCCACCATGCCTGGCTATACTCCCAGGTCATGCTCCACCATGCCTGGCTATACTCCCAGGTCATGCTCCACCATGCCTGGCTACACTCCCAGGTCATGCTCCACCATGCCAGGCTATACTCCCAGGTCATGCTCCACCATGCCTGGCTATACTCCCAGGTCATGCTCCACCATGCCTGGCTATACTCCCAGGTCATGCTCCACCATGCCTGGCTATACTCCCAGGTCATGCTCCACCATGCCTGGCTATACTCCCAGGTCATGCTCCACCATGCCTGGCTATACTCCCAGGTCATGCTCCACCATGCCAGGCTATACTCCCAGGTCATGCTCCACCATGCCTGGCTATACTCCCAGGTCATGCTCCACCATGCCTGGCTACACTCCCAGGTCATGCTCCACCATGCCTGGCTATACTCCCAGGTCATGCTCCACCATGCCTGGCTATACTCCCAGGTCATGCTCCACCATGCCTGGCTATACTCCCAGGTCATGCTCCACCATGCCTGGCTATACTCCCAGGTCATGCTCCACCATGCCTGGCTATACTCCCAGGTCATGCTCCACCATGCCTGGCTATACTCCCAGGTCATGCTCCACCATGCCTGGCTATACTCCCAGGTCATGCTCCACCATGCCTGGCTATACTCCCAGGTCATGCTCCACCATGCCTGGCTATACTCCCAGGTCATGCTCCACCATGCCTGGCTATACTCCCAGGTCATGCTCCACCATGCCTGGCTATACTCCCAGGTCATGCTCCACCATGCCTGGCTATACTCCCAGGTCATGCTCCACCATGCCTGGCTATACTCCCAGGTCATGCTCCACCATGCCTGGCTATACTCCCAGGTCATGCTCCACCATGCCTGGCTATACTCCCAGGTCATGCTCCACCATGCCTGGCTATACTCCCAGGTCATGCTCCACCATGCCTGGCTATACTCCCAGGTCATGCTCCACCATGCCTGGCTATACTCCCGGGTCATGTTCCACCATACCAAGCTATACTCCCAGGTCATGCTCCACCATGCCAGGCTATACTCCCAGGTCATGCTCCACCATGCCAGGCTATACTCCCAGGTCATGCTCCACCATGCCTGGCTATACTCCCAGGTCATGCTCCACCATGCCAGGCTATACTCCCAGGTCATGCTCCACCATGCCTGGCTATACTCCCAGGTCATGCTCCACCATGCCTGGCTATACTCCCAGGTCATGCTCCACCATGCTTGGCTATACTCCCAGGTCATGCTCCACCATGCCAGGCTATACTCCCAGGTCATGCTCCACCATGCCTGGCTATACTCCCAGGTCATGCTCCACCATGCCAGGCTATACTCCCAGGTCATGCTCCACCATGCCTGGCTATACTCCCAGGTCATGCTCCACCATGCCTGGCTATACTCCCAGGTCATGCTCCACCATGCCTGGCTATACTCCCAGGTCATGCTCCACCATGCTTGGCTATACTCCCAGGTCATGCTCCACCATACCAAGCTATACTCCCGGGTCATGCTCCACCATGCCTGGCTATACTCCCAGGTCATGCTCCACCATGCCAGGCTATACTCCCAGGTCATGCTCCACCATGCCTGGCTATACTCCCAGGTCATGCTCCACCATGCCTGGCTATACTCCCAGGTCATGCTCCACCATGCCAGGCTATACTCCCAGGTCATGCTCCACCATGCCTGGCTATACTCCCAGGTCATGCTCCACCATGCCAGGCTATACTCCCAGGTCATGCTCCACCATGCCTGGCTATACTCCCAGGTCATGCTCCACCATGCCTGGCTATACTCCCAGGTCATGCTCCACCATGCTTGGCTATACTCCCAGGTCATGCTCCACCATACCAAGCTATACTCCCGGGTCATGTTCCACCATGCCTGGCTATACTCCCGGGTCATGCTCCACCATACCAAGCTATACTCCCGGGTCATGTTCCACCATGCCTGGCTATACTCCCAGGTCATGCTCCACCATGCCTGGCTATACTCCCAGGTCATGCTCCACCATGCCTGGCTATACTCCCAGGTCATGCTCCACCATGCCTGGCTATACTCCCAGGTCATGCTCCACCATGCCTGGCTATACTCCCAGGTCATGCTCCACCATGCCTGGCTATACTCCCAGGTCATGCTCCACCATGCCTGGCTATACTCCCGGGTCATGCTCCACCATGCCTGGCTATACTCCCAGGTCATGCTCCACCATGCCTGGCTATACTCCCAGGTCATGCTCCACCATGCTTGGCTATACTCCCAGGTCATGCTCCACCATGCCTGGCTATACTCCCAGGTCATGCTCCACCATGCCAGGCTACACTCCCAGGTCATGCTCCACCATGCTTGGCTATACTCCCAGGTCATGCTCCACCATGCCAGGCTACACTCCCAGGTCATGCTCCACCATGCTTGGCTATACTCCCAGGTCATGCTCCACCATGCCTGGCTATACTCCCAGGTCATGCTCCACCATGCCTGGCTATACTCCCAGGTCATGCTCCACCATGCCTGGCTATACTCCCAGGTCATGCTCCACCATGCCTGGCTATACTCCCAGGTCATGCTCCACCATGCCAGGCTACACTCCCAGGTCATGCTCCACCATGCTTGGCTATACTCCCAGGTCATGCTCCACCATGCCAGGCTACACTCCCAGGTCATGCTCCACCATGCTTGGCTATACTCCCAGGTCATGCTCCACCATGCCTGGCTATACTCCCAGGTCATGCTCCACCATGCTTGGCTATACTCCCGGGTCATGCTCCACCATGCCTGGCTATACTCCCAGGTCATGCTCCACCATGCTTGGCTATACTCCCAGGTCATGCTCCACCATGCTTGGCTATACTCCCAGGTCATGCTCCACCATGCCTGGCTATACTCCCAGGTCATGCTCCACCATGCTTGGCTATACTCCCGGGTCATGCTCCACCATGCCAGGCTATACTCCCAGGTCATGCTCCACCATGCCAGGCTATACTCCCGGGTCATGCTCCACCATGCCAGGCTACACTCCCAGGTCATGCTCCACCATGCCAGGCTATACTCCCGGGTCATGCTCCACCATGCCAGGCTACACTCCCAGGTCATGCTCCACCATGCTTGGCTATACTCCCGGGTCATGCTCCACCATGCCAGGCTATACTCCCGGGTCATGCTCCACCATGCCAGGCTATACTCCCAGGTCATGCTCCACCATGCCAGGCTACACTCCCAGGTCATGCTCCACCATTCTTGGCTATACTCCCGGGTCATGCTCCACCATGCCAGGCTACACTCCCAGGTCATGCTCCACCATGCTTGGCTATACTCCCGGGTCATGCTCCACCATGCCAGGCTATACTCCCGGGTCATGCTCCACCATGCCAGGCTACACTCCCAGGTCATGCTCCACCATGCTTGGCTATACTCCCGGGTCATGCTCCACCATGCCAGGCTATACTCCCAGGTCATGCTCCACCATGCCAGGCTATACTCCCAGGTCATGCTCCACCATGCTTGGCTATACTCCCGGGTCATGCTCCACCATGCCAGGCTATACTCCCGGGTCATGCTCCACCATGCCAGGCTACACTCCCAGGTCATGCTCCACCATGCTTGGCTATACTCCCAGGTCATGCTCCACCATGCCAGGCTATACTCCCGGGTCATGCTCCACCATGCCAGGCTACACTCCCAGGTCATGCTCCACCATGCTAGGCTATACTCCCGGGTCATGCTCCACCATGCCAGGCTATACTCCCAGGTCATGCTCCACCATGCCAGGCTATACTCCCAGGTCATGCTCCACCATGCTTGGCTATACTCCCGGGTCATGCTCCACCATGCCAGGCTATACTCCCGGGTCATGCTCCACCATGCCAGGCTACACTCCCAGGTCATGCTCCACCATGCTTGGCTATACTCCCAGGTCATGCTCCACCATGCCTGGCTATACTCCCAGGTCATGCTCCACCATGCTTGGCTATACTCCCGGGTCATGCTCCACCATGCCAGGCTATACTCCCGGGTCATGCTCCACCATGCTTGGCTATACTCCCAGGTCATGCTCCACCATGCTTGGCTATACTCCCGGGTCATGCTCCACCATGCCAGGCTATACTCCCGGGTCATGCTCCACCATGCTTGGCTATACTCCCAGGTCATGCTCCACCATGCTTGGCTATACTCCCAGGTCATGCTCCACCATGCTTGGCTATACTCCCAGGTCATGCTCCACCATGCCTGGCTATACTCCCAGGTCATGCTCCACCATGCCAGGCTACACTCCCGGGTCATGCTCCACCATGCCAGGCTATACTCCCAGGTCATGCTCCACCATGCCTGGCTATACTCCCAGGTCATGCTCCACCATGCTTGGCTATACTCCCGGGTCATGCTCCACCATGCCAGGCTATACTCCCGGGTCATGCTCCACCATGCCAGGCTACACTCCCAGGTCATGCTCCACTATGCTTGGCTATACTCCCGGGTCATGCTCCACCATGCCAGGCTATACTCCCGGGTCATGCTCCACCATGCCAGGCTATACTCCCGGGTCATGCTCCACCATGCCAGGCTATACTCCCGGGTCATGCTCCACCATGCCAGGCTATACTCCCGGGTCATGCTCCACCATGCCAGGCTACACTCCCAGGTCATGCTCCACCATGCTTGGCTATACTCCCGGGTCATGCTCCACCATGCCAGGCTATACTCCCGGGTCATGCTCCACCATGCCAGGCTATACTCCCGGGTCATGCTCCACCATGCCAGGCTATACTCCCGGGTCATGCTCCACCATGCCAGGCTACACTCCCAGGTCATGCTCCACCATGCCAGGCTACACTCCCAGGTCATGCTCCACCATGCCAGGCTATACTCCCGGGTCATGCTCCACCATGCCAGGCTATACTCCCAGGTCATGCTCCACCATGCCAGGCTATACTCCCGGGTCATGCTCCACCATGCCAGGCTACACTCCCAGGTCATGCTCCACCATGCTTGGCTATACTCCCAGGTCATGCTCCACCATGCCAGGCTATACTCCCAGGTCATGCTCCAGCATGCCAGGCTACACTCCCAGGTCATGCTCCACCATGCCAGGCTATACTCCCAGGTCATGCTCCACCATGCCAGGCTATACTCCCAGGTCATGCTCCAGCATGCCAGGCTACACTCCCAGGTCATGCTCCACCATGCCAGGCTATACTCCCAGGTCATGCTCCACCATGCCAGGCTATACTCCCAGGTCATGCTCCAGCATGCCAGGCTACACTCCCAGGTCATGCTCCACCATGCCTGGCTATACTCCCAGGTCATGCTCCACCATGCCTGGCTATACTCCCAGGTCATGCTCCATCATACCTGGCTATACTCCCAGGTCATGCTCCACCATGCCAGGCTACACTCCCAGGTCATGCTCCACCATGCCTGGTTATACTCCCAGGTCATGCTCCACCATGCCAGGCTATACTCCCAGGTCATGCTCCACCATGCCAGGCTACACTCCCAGGTCATGCTCCACCATGCCTGGTTATACTCCCAGGTCATGCTCCACCATGCCAGGCTATACTCCCAGGTCATGCTCCACCATGCCAGGCTACACTCCCAGGTCATGCTCCACCATGCCTGGTTATACTCCCAGGTCATGCTCCACCATGCCAGGCTATACTCCCAGGTCATGCTCCACCATGCCTGGTTATACTCCCAGGTCATGCTCCACCATGCCAGGCTATACTCCCAGGTCATGCTCCACCATGCCTGGCTATACTCCCAGGTCATGCTCCACCATGCCAGGCTGTGTTGAGCATCATGCTCCCTATACCCATCCCGTGGGAAAGTCTCACCTTCACCGAGAATGAAACTGTGGATCATTGCTTATTGGCGTTGAAATCACCGTTGTTCTTGGAAATTCAGTCTTATATTGAGGGCTGTCAGGAATCTATCTCTCTCTCTCTCTCTCTCTCTCTCTCTCTCTCTCTCTCTCTCTCTGTCTCTCTCTCTCTCTCTCTCTCTCTCTCTCTCTCTCTCTCTCTCTCTCTCTCTCTCTCTCTCTCTCTCTCTCTCTCTCTCTCTCTCTCTCTCTCTCTCTCTCTCTCTCTCTCTCTCTCTCTCTCTCTCTCTCTCTCTCTCTCTCTCTCTCTCTCTCTCTCTCTCTCTTCTCTCTCTCTCTCTCTCTCTCTCTCTCTCTCTCTCTCTCTCTCTCTCTCTCTCTCTCTCTCTCTCTCTCTCTCTCTCTCTCTCTCTCTCTTCTCTCTCTCTCTCTCTCTCTCTCTCTCTCTCTCTCTCTCTCTCTCTCTCTCTCTCTCTCTCTCTCTCTCTCTCTCTCTCTCTCTCTCTCTGTTTCTTGTCGGAAAAGCATTTTGCAAGTAGGAATATCGCCCTTCACTCAGCAGGGTAATATTATTTTTACAATTTCCTGGTCTTCCTGGCGGAGCCTTGTTCTGTCACACGCTGTTGACTTAACCTTCTGAAAGCAGCACCTCGCGCTCTCTCACTTTTTGGTCTGTCGACATTCGTGATTTTGGAGTCGAAAGATAATTCCTGGGGATGTTTGGACTGAAAGTATCAGTGTGCTTTTTTCAGGAAAGGTGATTTTGATGAGTTTAATTGGTCACGAAGGAATACCGAAGCCAGTTGATGGATATTTGCGTCTTGGAGCGTGGATTTTCGGTGTCAAATGTTGTCTAAAGAGTACTGATTGGCCTTTACTGCTACTGCCAGCCAATCAGCACGTGAAATGGCCCAGGGGGTAAGGATGCGTCCAATCAGGGAGCAGGAGCGTGTGGAGTGGGCGTGCCTAGAGTTGCGTCATTGGTGAGTGAAGGAGTAAGGCGTGCGTAGGTTTGTGTCAGCATGAGGGGCGCCCGCACTCTGGTCGCCCGCACTCTGGCCGCCTGCACTCTGGCCGCCCGCACTCTGGTCGCCCACACTCTTGCCACCTGCACTTTGGCCGCCTGCACTCTGGTCGCCAGCACTCTGGTCGCCCGCACTCTGGTCGCCCACACTCTTGCCGCCTGCACTCTGGCCGCCTGCACTCTTGTCGCCCGCACTCTGGTCGCCCGCACTCTGGCCGCCTGCACTCTGGTCGCCCGCACTCTGGCCGCCTGCACTCTGGTCGCCCGCACTCTGGTCGCCCGCACTCTGGTCGCCCGCACTCTGGCCGCCTGCACTCTGGTCGCCCGCACTCTGGTCGCCCGCACTCTGGCCGCCTGCACTCTGACCTCATCACTCGCACTCTCAAAGTTCCCCAATTAGACACAAAATGCTTTTTTAATCACCATATGTGAAGCTAAAGTAAACTAGAGTATTCCCTTGACCTGTAATTGTTGATATTGTCGGGTCGCAATTCCATGTAGGTCAAACTACCCAATTAATACAAAACAATCATTAAAAACCTACATTTTTCTCTCCAGAGGAAAAGATATAAGTTAAAATAATGAATATAAAATTAATACGCCATCAGAAGTCTCCTAAGTGATTTATTTTGTTCATTTTGATTAAACGTCGTCTGAATTGACATGGTAATTACCTCGTGACGGTCGTTAAGCCTCAGTCAGCGGTAATTACGTATCGTTTCCAGGTCCGCTCCCTTGAAATGCCCAACCGTTATATCGGCCACAAAAAAAAAGGCTAACCGGACTTTTATTTACTGAATTCATCACTGGTTGATGGGTAATCCAGGTGGCCCTGGGTGCCAGGCAGCGGTGCCAGTGCTGCCGAGGTCGCCGAGAGAAACATACACACACACATAGTTCACTCGGTACGACATTTTTCCAGGACGAACTCATCTCCAACTCTACGGCGCATCTTCACTTAATTGGAAAGTCGCCGACGGACTGGTTGTGCGCGGGAAGGTCTGGGAAAGCGCGCGCAGATCCTGCTACGCATGCGCGGTTCCGAGCGGGAAAAGTGCAAGTGACGAATGTTGAAATTTGTTCTTTAATTTTCTTCGCCCGTATATATTGTGACGATGAGTTAATTGAGTGACTCCCCCCCTATCTAACGACCCAATTAACGTGAGGCACTCGGTGTGTGTGTGTATATGTGGGATCTAACGAGCGACAGTGAAGGTTTCTGACTCGTTTGGTGGATATCAGAAAGGCGTCATTCCCGCCCAAGGCTCCTAGGCCCATCCCTCACTCTAGGAAAACTGCGTTTCAAGAATTCCCGGAAACACAAGGATCATTTTGGTAAGTACCAATCATATATGTAATTATATCACCCAACAAGCGTTTAAAATACTCACCATAACGTATAGCACACACACACAGACACACACGAGGTAACTACAACGTTGTATTAACGTCCGTCATCACACGATAGAGGTCCAGCCCTGGAAACAAACTGAAACTGTCTCTATTTTCCGCTTGTTACAACTTGTAATAAAGTTGTTACATTTCGGCTTAACGTGTTTATGACGTATTAGAACGTTGTTACAACTTGCTATATTGGTTGTTATAACTGGTTAGGAGGTGTTAAAACTTGTTTGAACGTTGTACCAACGTCGTAGTTTCGGTGTGTGTTTGGCGGGAGGAGGGATCGAAACGTCGTTTTCTTCCCATTCCGGTGCGTGGTTGGGTCATTACAGCTCGTTGTTGTGACTCCTCGTCTGCGGTGAACTAACGTGGTCACAACGTTGTCATTGTTGGGATAATATTACCTGAAGGTAACGGAGTCACCACGACCCCTCCATGTTGCTCCCTGTCCTCAGGCTGGGCTCGTCTGCTCCCTGTCCTCAGGCTGGGCTCGTCTGGCACCCCCTGTCCTCAGGCTAGGCTCGTCTGCACCCCTGGCCTCAGGCTAGGCTCGTCTGCACCACTGGCCTCAGGCTAGGCTCGTCTGCACCCCTGGCCTCAGGCTAGGCTCGTCTGCACCACTGGCCTCAGGCTAGGCTCGTCTGCACCCCTGGCCTCAGGCTAGGCTCGTCTGCACCACTGGCCTCAGGCTAGGCTCGTCTGCACCCCTGGCCTCAGGCTAGGCTCGTCTGCACCCTGGCCTCAGGCTAGGCTCGTCTGCACCCTGGCCTCAGGCTAGGCTCGTCTGCACCCTGGCCTCAGGCTAGGCTCGTCTGCACCCCTGGCCTCAGGCTAGGCTCGTCTGCACCACTGGCCTCAGGCTAGGCTCGCCTGCACCCTGGTCTCAGGCTAGGCTCGTCTGCACCCCTGGCCTCAGGCTAGGCTCGTCTGCACCCTGGCCTCAGGCTAGGCTCGTCTGCACCCTGGCCTCAGGCTAGGTTCGTCTGCACCCCTGGCCTCAGGCTAGGCTCGCCTGCACCCCTGGCCTCAGGCTAGGCTCGTCTGCACCCCTGGCCTCAGGCTAGGCTCATCTGCACCCCTGGCCTCAGGCTAGGCTCGTCTGCACCCTGGCCTCAGGCTAGGCTCGTCTGCACCCCTGGCCTCAGGCTAGGCTCGTCTGCACCCCTGGCCTCAGGCTAGGCTCGTCTGCACCACTGGCCTCAGGCTAGGCTCGTCTGCACTCCTGGCCTCAGGCTAGGCTCGTCTGCACCACTGGCCTCAGGCTAGGCTCGTCTGCACCACTGGCCTCAGGCTAGGCTCGTCTGCACCCTGGCCTCAGGCTAGGCTCGTCTGCACCCTGGTCTCAGGCTAGGCTCGTCTGCACCACTGGCCTCAGGCTAGGCTCGCCTGCACCCCTGGCCTCAGGCTAGGCTCGTCTGCACCCCTGGCCTCAGGCTAGGCTCGTCTGCACCACTGGCCTCAGGCTAGGCTCGTCTGCACTCCTGGCCTCAGGCTAGGCTCGTCTGCACCCTGGCCTCAGGCTAGACTCGTCTGCACCCTTGGCCTCAGGCTAGACTCGTCTGCACCCTGGCCTCAGGCTAGGCTCGTCTGCACCCCTGGCCTCAGGCTAGGCTCGTCTGCACCCTTGGCCTCAGGCTAGACTCGTCTGCACCCTTGGCCTCAGGCTAGGCTCGTCTGCACACCCTGGCTTCAGGGTAGACTCGTCCAGGCTTCAGGCGAACCCAAAGACGCATTCGTCAGTTTTAACGTACTGAGTACGTACTCAAGTACTCAAGTACGTAACGTACTCAAGATAACATTGTAAGTATGCCCAAATTTGTGCGTTCTCAAATATACAAAGTCATATTATTTCATAATCGACAAGGATCAATAGTTAGACCTAACTATGGTTAGGCCAGGGATTAGGTTCTGTTAGGTTAGGCTTAGATTATGTTAGGTTAGGCTTAGGGGTTAGGTTCTGTTTGCTTAGGTCAAGGGGATAGGTTCTGTTAGGCTAGGGAATTAGCATCGGTTAGGTTAGGTTAGGCTATTATTAGCATTAGCAGAACGTGGGTGAAGCATTTAGAGAGGTGGGATCCGAGCAGAGGACGTGAACGAAGCACTGCTCGAGTAGAATACATTCACCATCAGTTGTGAGCTGTGTGTTATGTGTTTTATTTATAGTTTGGTATATGGCTTAATGAGCATTTGGCCTTTGTTGATGAGGACGGTCTGGTGTTGATGAGGACGGTCTGGTGTTGATGAGGACGGTCTGTTGTTGATGAGGACGGTCTGGTGTTGATGAGAACGGTCTGGTGTTGATGAGGACGGTCTGGTGTTGATGAGGACGGTCTGGTGTTGATGAGGACGGTCTGGTGTTGATGAGGACAGTCTGGTGTTGATGAGGACGGGCTGGTGTTGATGAGGACGGTCTGGTGTTGATGAGGACGGTCTGGTGTTGATGAGGACGGTCTGGTGTTGATGAGGACGGTCTGGTGTTGATGAGGACGGTCTGGTGTTGATGAGGACGGTCTGGTGTTGATGAGGACGGTCTGGTGTTGATGAGGACGGTCTGGTGTTGATGAGGACGGTCTGTTGTTGATGAGGACGGTCTGGTGTTGATGAGGACGGTCTGGTGTTGATGAGGACGGGCTGGTGTTCATGAGGACGGTCTGGTGTTGATGAGGACGGTTTGGTGTTGATGAGGACGGGTTGGTGTTCATGAGGACGGTCTGGTGTTGATGAGGACGGTCTGGTGTTGATGAGGACGGTCTGTTGTTGATGAGGACGGGCTGGTGTTGATGAGGACGGTCTGGTGTTGATGAGGACGGTCTGGTGTTGATGAGGACGGGCTGGTGTTGATGAGGACGGGCTGGTGTTGATGAGGACGGTCTGGTGTTGATGAGGACGGTCTGGTGTTGATGAGGACGGGCTGCTCTTTCCAACCGATGGCAGCAAATAGCCATCGTTCTCGTAATGACCCACTTACACAGTTAGCTCAACGAGGCAGTTAGGTCATCTCGGCAGTTATTTCTCTGAGGCGGTTCCTGGAAACAGATGGCGGGCTTCAGCGGTTACCGGACATTATGGACGGTTGTAAACAGTGTGTGTGTTTGTGTATGAATATGTAAACATTGTGTTCTGGCGGGCAGACAGTCTTTGCATTTACAGGTGTGTATGGATTGACAGGTGTGTGTTTGGATATATGACACAATTTGGATATACACATGTGATTGGATGTTAAAACATCGTGTGTGTCAAATTACAGAAGTTATGGCTAAATATACAGAGGTTGTATGTCGATGTTGTACATAGATATACACAGATTACATGTCGATACTCACAGTTTGGGTCGATATTTCGAGGTATGTCGATATACAGAATATGTGTGTCGATATCCAGCCCCATTGTATGTGCAGAATTACAGGCGTGATTGGCTATCCAGATAGCATACAGGCAAAGGGATGACAAAGAATACACACACACACACCCACACACACACACACACACACACACACACACTACACACACACTACACACACACACACACACACACACACACACACACACACACACACACACACACACACACACACACACACACACACACACACTACACACACTACACACACCCACACACACACACACACACACACACCCACACACACACACACACACACACACACCCACACCCACACACACACACACACACACACACACACACACACACACACACACACACACACACTACACACACCCACACACACACACACACACACACACACACACACACACACACACACACACACACACACACACACACACTACACACACACACACACACACTACACACACACACACACACACACACACACACACACACACACACTACACACACACACACACACACACACACACACACACACACACACTACACACACACACACACACACACACACACACACACACACACACACACACACACACACACACTACACACACACACACACACACACACACACACACACACACACACACACACACTACACACACACACACACACACACACACACACACACACACACACACACACACACACTGTAGTTAGGAAGCGTCCATATGTTTATCTCCATGGAAGTTAAATGTTGCTTGGGAAATAAGCATTGACTTGTAGAGCGGATAATTCCCTCCCGTGAGCGGTCATGAGGCAATGCGAGAGAGAGAGTTAGCAAGCGTTGTACTGGATAATTGCCTATTTCCCTTCACATTATAACCATTCTCCAGTGGATCTGTCTATTGGTGGCGGGAGCGAGCAGAAGGATTCCCATTGGTCGTCAGGGATGCTGTGAGGTTTTAGCTCAAGATGCGGATTGATAGTTATTTTGAAGGTACGGGAAGATTCCTGTATTGTGTGCGTGTGTACTCACCTAGTTGTACTCACCTAGTTGACAGTCTCCGTGGTGTAGTGGTAAGACACTCGCCTGGCGTTCCGCGAGCGCTATGTCATGGGTTCGTATCCTGGCCGGGGAGGATTTACTGGGCGCAATTCCTTAACTGTAGCCTCTGTTTAACGCAACAGTAAAATGTGTACTTGGATGAAAAAACGATTCTTCGCGGCGGGGATCGTATTCCAGGGACCTGCCCGAAACGCTACGCGTACTAGTGGCTGTACAAGAATGTAACAACTCTTGTATATATCTCAAAAAAAAAAAAAAAAAAAAAAAAGTTGTGTTTGCGGGGGTTGAGCTCTGGCTCTTTTGGTCCCGCCTCTCAACCGTCAATCAACAGGTGTACAGGTTCCTGAGCCTACTGGGCTCTATCATATCTACACTTGAAACTGTGTATGGAGTCAGCCTCCACCACATCACTGCCTAATGCATTCCATTTGTCAACCACTCTGACACTAAAAAAGTTCTTTCTAATATCTCTGTGGCTCATTTGAGCACTCAGTTTCCACCTGTGTCCCCTTGTGCGTGTTCCCCATGTGTTAATAGGCTGTCTTTATCTACCCTATCAATTCCCTTCAGAATCTTGAATGTGGTGATCATGTCCCCCCTAACTCTTCTGTCTTCCAGCGAAATGAGGTTTAATTCCCGTAGTCTCTCCTCGTAGCTCATACCTCTCAGCTCGGGTACTAGTCTGGTGGCAAACCTTTGAACCTTTTCCAGTTTAGTCTTATCCTTGACTAGATATGAACTCCATGCTGGGGCTGCATACTCCAGGATTGGCCTGACATATGTGGTATACAAAGTTCTGAATGATTCTTTACACAAGTTTCTGAATGCCGTTCGTATGTTGGCCAGCCTGGCATATGCCGCTGATGTTATCCGCTTGTGTGTTTGTGAGTGTGTGTGTGTGTGTGTGTGTGTGTGTGTGTGTGTGTGTGTGTGTGTGTGTGTGTGTGTGTGTGTGTGTGTGTATAGTGCATGTGTTCAGACCCCCTATAATGAACATATATCAATAAGTGTTTTAACAGATTGCTAAATAACCAGCTGTGAGACAATCACTGCCAACAACATTACAATTCTCAAACTACCAACCACAAAATTCTCATCCAACAACAACAACCCTCATTTGCAAACACCACAACCAAGGCTTTCTCCCATCGACGTTCTCCACCACAACCTTCCCCTCACCACAACCACCACAACCTTCCCCTCACCACAACCACCACAACCTTCCCCTCACCACAACCACCACAACCACCACAACCTTCCCCTCACCACAACCACCACAACCTTCCCCTCACCACAACCACCACAACCTTCCCCTCACCACAACCACCACAACCTTCCCCTTCTCTACCCTACACTGTCGGCCGTGAGGGCCCGGGGCAGCAAGCAGATAGATAGATGAGACCTCGTAAATGCGTGCTTATTTACGAGTGGGTTCGTACCCCAGTACCCCAGCGGGGTTAGTGGGTACACGCTGCTCAGCCCGCGAGCGCGCGTGTGTGTGTGTGTGTGTGTGTGTGTGTGTGTGTGTGTGTGTGTGTGTGTGTGTGTGTGTGTGTGTGTGTGTGTGTGTGTGTGTGTTTACTCACCTGATTGTGCTTGCGTGGGTTGAGCTTTGACTCTTTGGTCCCGCCTCTCAACTGTCAATCAACTGGTGTACAGGTTCCTGAGCCTATTGGGCTCTATCATATCTACATTTGAAACTGTGTATGGAGTCAGCCTCCACCACATCACTTCCTAATGCATTCCATTTATTAACTACTCTGATACTGAAAAAATTCTTTCTAACGTCTCTGTGGCTCATCTGGGTACTAAGTTTCCACCTGTGTCCCCTTATTCGTGTCCCATCCGTGCTGAAGAGTTTGTCTTTGTCCACCCTGTCAATTCCCCTGAGAATTTTGTAGGTGGTTATCATGTCTCCCCTTGCTCTTCTGTTTTCCAGGGATGTGAGGTTCAGCTCCTTTAGCCTTTCCTCGTAGCTCAATCCTCTCAGTTCCGGGACGAGCCTGGTGGCATACCGCTGAATCTTCTCTAACTTTGTCTTGTGTTTAACTAGGTATGGACTCCAGGCTGGAGCTGCATACTCCAGGATTGGTCTTACATAAGTGGTATACAGGGTTCGGAAAGATTCCTTACACAAGTTTCTAAAGGCAGTTCTTATGTTGGCCAGTCTAGCATATGCCGCTGATGATATTCTTTTGATGTGGGCCTCTGGGGACAGGTTCGGTGTAATATCGACCCCCAGGTCTTTCTCTCTATTTGACTCTTGCAGGATTTCACCTCCCAAATGATACCTTGTGTTCAGCCTCCTGCTCCCTTCGCCTAATTTCATCACCTTACACTTTCCCGAGTTGAACTTTAGCAGCCATTTTCTAGACCATTCCTCCAGTTTATCCAGGTCATCCTGTAGTCTCTGTCTATCTTCATCCGTCTTGATTCTTCTCATAATTTTTGCATCATCAGCAAACATTGAGAGAAATGAGTCTATACCCTCCGGAAGATCGTTCACATATATTAGAAACAGGATGGGTCCAAGTACTGAGCCCTGTGGGACTCCGCTGGTGACATCTTGCCACTCTGATGTCTTCCCCCTCACCGTTACTCGCTGTTTCCTGTTGCTTAAGTACTCCCTTATCCACTGGCGCACCTTCCCTTTTACTCTTGCCTGTTGCTCCAACTTTTTTAACAGCCTTTTATGGGGTACTGTACCAAAGGCTTTTTGGCAATCCAGGAAAATGCAGTCGGCCCACCCTTCTCTTTCCTGCCTAATTTTTGTTGCCTTGTCATAAAATTCTATTAAACCTGTGAGGCACGATTTACCATCCCTGAACCCATGTTGGTGGTGCGTTACAAAGTTATTTCCCTCCAGATGCTCTACGAGCCTTTTCCTCACGATCTTCTCCAGCACCTTGCATGGTATACAAGTTAAGGAAACTGGCCTGTAATTCAGTGCCTCTTGCCTGTCACCCTTTTTGTATAATGGGACCACGTTAGCTGTCTTCCAACTTTCTGGTAAGTCTCCTGATTCCGGTGACCTGTTATACACCATAGAGAGTGGCACACTTAGTGCTTCTGCACCTTCCTTTAGTATCCATGGTGAGATTCTGTCAGGCCCAACAGCCTTTGTCACATCCAGCTCCAGCAGACACCTTTTGACCTCATCACTGGTGAGGTCAAATTCCTCCAAGGTTGCTTGGTTTGCCGCCTCCTCATTTAGTGCAGGGGCTTCTCCTTGTTCTATTGTAAAGACCTCCTGGAATCTCTTGTTGAGTTCTTCACACACCTCCTTGTCATTCTCTGTGTATCTGTTCTCTGTGTACCTGTTCTGTGTGTGTGTGTGTGTGTGTGTGTGTGTGTGTGTGTGTGTGTGTGTGTGTGTGTGTGTGTGTGTGTGTGTGTGTGTGTCTGTGTGTGTGTGTCTGTGTGTACTCACCTAGTTGTGCTTGCGGGGGTTGAGCTCTGGCTCTTTGGTCCCGCCTCTCAACTGTCAATCAACAGGTGAGCTTTGGCTCTTTGGTCCCGCCTCTCAACTGTCAATCAACAGGTGATTGACAGTTGATTGATTGTGTGTGTGTGTGTGTGTGTGTGTGTGTGTGTGTGTGTGTGTGTGTGTGTGTGTGTGTGTGTGTGTGTGTGTACTCACCTATTTGTGCTTGCGGGGGTTGAGCTTTGGCTCTTTGGTCCCGCCTCTCAACTGTCAATCAACTGGTGTACAGGTTCCTGAGCCTACTAGGCTCTATCATATCTACATTTAAAACTGTGTATGGAGTCAGCCTCCACCACCACTGTGTGTGTGTGTGTGTGTGTGTGTGTGTGTGTGTGTGTGTGTGTGTGTGTGTGTGTGTGTGTGTGTGTGGAAACATGTTTACCAGGTTAGTGTGTATAACATAAACATTTCTGAGCCGTCACTGCGACAGTATGAAATTGTTACTCCCAGTTAGGTGCTCCCTAGGGGCGCCTGATAGCTGGGTGGACAGCGCATCGGATTCGTAGTCCTGAGGTCCCGGGTTCGATCCCCGGTGGAGGCGGAGACAAATGGGCAAAATGTTTCTTTCACCCTGATGCCCCCCCCCCCCCCCTGTTCACCTAGCAGTAAATAGGTACCTGGGAGTTAGACAGCTGCTACGGGCTGCTTCCTGGGGGGGGGGGGTGTAACAAAAAGGAGGCCTGGTCGAGGACCGGGCCGCGGGGACGCTAAGGCCCGAAATCATCTCAAGATAACCTCAAGATAAGATAGCTCAGGCACATATATGTATATTGCACATACTGCGGACGACACATTGTTTCCTGCCAATTTGAAATTGTCTAAAATTGCCACTATTTTACCCAACCACAGAGGCTGCTAGTACTGCTGTTATTAATATTCCTATTACTACTAATGATAGTACTACAAAAGCTGTCATGTCTACTATTTCAAGTACTACGCTGGTATTACCACTATTATCCCTATTAAGGCTATTATTAGTTTACTACTGCCAATATTACGACTATAATAGTTACTGTTACTATTTTGCACGCTATTGATGCCATCATTACTGTTACTGACTACTTCTACCACAAGATTGTAACTACGACCACTTCCACGAGGACTACTGATGTTGAACTATCCCAGTTACTATTATGTCATATATCGAATATATTAAACACACACACACACACACACACACACACACACACACACACACACACACACACACACACACACACACACACACACACAGCGAGCACGGCAAAGACTCAACCCAAACTGCTGCATAGCCACATCAAACAACAGTGAATGAACAGGTAATTAAACTGAGGATAGGGGCAGAAAGATTCACTAGAAACGATAAGGAAGTGTGCGAGGAACTCAATAAGAAGTTCCAGGAAGTGTTCATCTCAGAGCAAGGAGATAAGGGAGGGAATGTCAAACCAGACACCACTAGAGGAGTTTGTGATTACCAGTGGGGAGGTGAAAAAGCATCTGCTAGATTTGGACCTGACAAAGGCTATAGGCCTATAGGCCCGGATGGAATCTCGACATGGATTCTAAAGGAAGGAGCAGAAGCTCTGTGCCTGCCACTCTCCATGGTGTACAAGTCACTGGTAACAGGTGAACTGCCAAAAATTTGGAAGACGGCCAATGTAGTCCCAATGTACAAGGGTGATAGGCAGGAGGCACTGAACTACAGGCCAGTGTCCCTAACTTGCATTCCATGCAAGATGATGGAGAAAATGGTGCCAAAAAAAGCTAGTGGAACATCTGAAGCGAAAGAACTTTGTAACACAACACCAGCATGGGTTCAGAGATGGTAAATCATGCCTAACAGGATTAATTGAGTTCTATGACCAGGCAACAAAAATTAGGCAAGAGAGAGGGCAGACTGCATATTTCTAGACTGCCAGAAAGTCTTTGACACAGTATCATTTGAAAGGCTAGTGCACAAACTGGAGATGCAGGCAGGAGTGAAAGGGAAGGTACTCCACTGGATAAGAGAGTACCTAAGCAACAGGACACAGCGAGTCACTGTGTGGAGTGAAGTTTCGGAGTGGCGGGGAGTCACCAGTGGAGCCCCACAGGGATCAGTCCTTGGACCTATACTGTTTCTGATATACGTTAATGATCTCCCAGAAGGAATTGACTCGTTCCTCTCGATGATTGCTGATGATGTAAAAATTATGAGGAGGATTAAGACAGGAAGATAGTATGAGGCTACAAGATGACCTAGACAAACTGAAAGAATGGTCCAACCAATGGTTACTAAAGTTCTACCCAAGTAAATGTAAGGTAATGAAACGAGGAGGAGGAACTAGGAGGCCAGTCACTGGATACCGAATGGGTGATGAAGTCCTTCACGAAACGGACAGAGAGAAAGATCTGGGAGTTGATATCACGCCAAACCTGTCTCCTGAAGCCCATATCAAAAGAATAACATCAGCGGCCAATGCGAGGCTGGCTAACATCAGAACTGCTTTCAGAAACCTGTGTAAGGAATCATTCAGAACCTTGTATACCACATATGTAAGACCAATCCTGGAGTATGCAGCCCCAGCATGGAGCCCGTACCTTGTCAAGCACAAGACGAAGCTGGAGAAAGTTCAGAGGTATGCCACTAGACTATTCTCAGAACTAAGAGGCATGAGTTATGAGGACAGGCTGCGGGAAAAGCACCTCACGTCGGTGGAAGATAGAAGAGCTCGGAGAGACATAATCACCACATACAAAATTCTCAGGGGAATTGACAAGGTAGACAAGGATGGATTATTTAACACGGGTGGCACACGCACAAGGGGACACAGGTGGAAGCTGAGTGCCCAAATGAGCCACAGACACATTAGAAAGAACTTTTTTCAGTGTCAGAGTAGTTAGTAAATGGAATGCATTAGGCAGTGATGTGGTGGAGGCTGACTCCATTCACAGTTTCAAGTGTAGATATGATAGAGCCCAGTAGGCTCAGGAACCTGTACACCAGTTGACTGACGGTTGAGAGGCGGGACCAAAGAGCCAGAGCTCAACCCCTTAAATGCACAACTAGGTGAGTAAAACTAGGTGAGTACCAGGGCAGGAAATCTCATCATGCTAGTGAAGTCACGCACACGCTTCCTTCTCTCCCCTCCCCCCCCCCTTCTTTCCCATCATTTCCTCCCCCTCAATCCCCTCCAACCCCCCCCCGCCCCCTTCACCCCCCTCCCCCCCCCACCAACCCCGATCTAATCACCCAAACTTTCTGGTGGTTGTTGAAAACTTTCTTTTTTTAATCCCTACACTTTTAAGGATTTTTGAAGGCGAGATTTAATATTTTGTTGTTGTTCAATGTTATATAGTCATATAGCATACCTATAGCCATCAGGTGCAGTATACATATAGCCAGGTGGTGCATACCTATAGCCAGCTGAAGCATACTTATAGCCAAATGCAGTATACATGTAGCCAGCTGCGTTATTCCTATAGCCAGATGCAATACATGCGTATACATATAGCCAGATGCAATACATGCGTATACATATAGCCAGATGCAATACATGCGTATACATATAGCCAGATGCAATACATGCGTATACATATAGCCAGATGCAATACATGCGTATACATATAGCCAGATGCAATACATGCGTATACATATAGCCAGATGCAATACATGCCTAGAGCCAACTGCGTCATACCTATAGCCAGCTAGAACATAACTATAGCCAGCTGCAGATTACCTATAATATTCATAGTTAATTGTAGTATACCTATAGTTAACTGCAATTTACTCGTTAGCCATCTGCATATACCTTTAGCCAGCGGTGGTATTCCCATAGCCAGCTGTGGTATAGCCAGAGCCAGCTGTGGTATTCCCATAGCCAGCTGTGGTATAGCCAGAGCCAGCTGTGGTATACCCATAACCAATTGGAATATGTTCAATTTACCTTTTAGCAATGAATGCAACGTTCACTTGTGCACTCAAGAACAACGGTAATGTAGAACAAGACCGATAAGAACAATAAACACTGAGAGAACATAGAACATGAACAGCGAAGACGCGATCAGCGTAGCCTGGTGGATAGCGCGCAGGACTCGTAATTCTGTGGCGCGGGTTCGATTCCCGCACGAGGCAGAAACAAATGGGCAAAGTTTCTTTTACCCAGAACGCCCCTGTTACCTAGCAGTAAATAGGTACCTGGGAGTTAGTCAGCTGTCACGGGCTGCTTCCTGGTGTGTGTGTGTGTGTGTGTGTGTGTGTGTGTGTGTGTGTGTGTGTGTGTGTGTGTGTGTGTGTGTGTGTGTGTGTGTTGAGAAAAAAAAAAAGTAGTTAGTAAACAGTTGATTGAGAGTTGAGAGGCGGGCCGAAAGAGCAAAGCTCAACCCCCGCAAACACAACTAGATGAATACTGATTAATTATTCGTTGATCTGAACAGCGCTGGAAGCATCGCTTATCTGCGGGGCGTCTCGTGTTGATCAGCTGTTGTTTGTCAACACAGCAGCCTCCGTCTCGTGTTGATCAGCTGTTGTTTGTCAACACAAGCTGCCTCCGTCACGTGGTGATCAGCTGTTGTTTGTCAACACAAGCAGCCTCCGGCCGGTGGTGGGTTGACCTGGTCTTGGTGGCCTCGGCTCCCAGCCTCCACACTCCCAGGTGACTGGGTGAGGATTGGTGGGAGAGGGATGGAGGATAGGGAGGCTGGGAGGGAGGGAAGGTTGTATGGGTGCAGATGGGAGAGAGGGAGAGCGTGGGAGGGAATGTGGGAGGAAGAGATGGGGGGAGAATGGATGTATATAGGGAAAGAACAGATATCGGGAGATGTTTCATTCGCGTGCAAGGATGCAAGAAAGGTGGATAGAAGATAGATAGAAGAGAGCCGGATAAGGATAGAAAAGCTTTCTCTCTCTCTCTCTCTCTCTCTCTCTCTCTCTCTCTCTCTCTCTCTCTCTCTCTCTCTCTCCCTCTCCCTCTCCCTCTCCCTCCCTCTCCACTATCCACGCTGCCTTGATAAAGGGAGAAGCATCATTTTCTATTGCACAAGCCTAATGCTATGAGAGAGGGCAAACTAGCGTATCCTCAGCAGCGCACAACTGCCTGGCTCATAGTAGCATAACTTCTCTCATCTTAGACATACTGGCTTAATTATATCTCCTGATAATTGCCATAGCAGGAGATTACGTAATTACCTTGTTACAACTTGTTATTGCTGTACGATTTTTATGGCGTGTTAGTAAGGTGTTACAACTTGTTCGATCGTTGCAACAACGTCGTAGTTTTGTTGTGTGTTTGGCGGGTGTCGATTATGCTTTATTCTGTCTGGCTGTCCAGTTGGATTGGTTGGTGCTGTGGTCGTTCTCGCTTCTTGAAAGCCAGCCTTCGATTCCCGGCTGTTCAGGTGGTTGGGTACCTCTCCTTTTCTCCGTCCTCATATCCCCAGCTCCTTGTCCTCAGATCCCAGCTCCTTGTCCTCAGATCCCAGCTCCTTGTCCTCATATCCCAGCTCCTTATCCTCATATCCCAGTTCCTTATCCTCATATCCCAGTTCCTTGTCCTCATATCCCAGCTCCTTGTCCTCATATCCCAGCTCCTTGTCCTCATATCCCAGCTCCTTGTCCTCATATCCCAGCTCCTTGTCCTCATATCCCAGCTCCCTGTCCTCATATCCCAGCTCCTTGTCCCCATATCCCAGCTCCTTGTCCTCATATCCTTGTCATATAACTTCCAAAGTGCTATACATACTAACCTAGCGCTTGCTCCTGATAATTTACCTTAACCCTACCCTGTCTGCGACTACAGGAGGACGTAGGGAACCATCCTTGTCAACTCATCTAATCTATCGATCCATTATCACTGGACCTGCCATTCAAGCAGTCTTCAAACCCCGCCAGAGATACTTAAGTGGAGAAAAGTAAGGAGTACCTTAAGGATCGGTGCTTGTGCTGTTTGAGGCATCAGTCTCAGAACTGATGAGATCAATCACAGGTAGAGAGTAACATCCTTTAAAAAAAAACTTGGCTCCAGAAATTATTTCAGAATTGACTGTTATGTTGTTATAATAACAGTTATTGTGATAGAAACAGGAATGAGAAGGGTGAAGTAGATGAGGAGGCGGCAGGAGGCTCTGGTTTTGGTAAATAAGATATACCTGGTAGTTGAGAGAGCGGGCCTGACGGCTGAGTAGACAGCGCTCGGGGTTCATCTCAAGATAACCTCAAATGTAATGTCAGAAACACATGTTGACCTGATACCATCGGCGGCATATGCCAATCAGGCCGACGACCGTCTAATTTGAAGACATTTGGACAAATGAGGGTTCCATATCCTTATATATGACGTACGTGAGACACAATCTTGGGTGTGCAGTGCCAATATGTAACTTTGTATTGAAATATATAGGGCGAAGATAGAAAAGGTTCAAATATATACAATAAGACTCTTTTCCTTACCGAGGAACCTGAGATATGAGGAAAGTCTGAGCGCAACTGGACCACATTACACTGAAGAGGATTATGGGGACATGATTGCGACATAAGAGATTCCAAGGGAATTGACAGAGTAACATAGAAGCACTGTTAAACGGTAGTAACAGCAAAACAAACGGTCACAGATGGCAAAGAGAGACGCAAATGTCACACTAACCTGTGAACTACGTAATTGGGATAGATAATTAGGATAGATAGATAGAATGAGGAAGCCCTGATAAAATAGACAGTGTCATACCAAGGTTATGAACAACACGGAACCGAATCATTGAACTAAATTAAGAATATTGAGAAGGCGGGCCTTGGAGCTGAAGCTCAACCCTACCAAAAACCCGTGGGTGGGTAGGTAAGTGCAGGTAGGGGAGGACACATGTACGCTTGAGCGACGTTAAAAAAGAACTGGTTGGAAAAATCTGGCTTATATAAGTACACACTCCAAACATATCCCCGCACGCTCTCTCAACAGGTGGTGGACGGCCAGCACACGCACGCACACACACACACACACACACACACACACACACACACACACACACACACACACACACACACACACACACACACACACACACAGGAACCTGTACACCAGTTGATTGACAGTTGAGAGGCGGGACCAAAGAGCCAAAGCTCAACTCCCGCAAGCACAACTAGGTGAATACACACACACACGCACACACACACACACACACACACACACACACACACACACACACACACACACACACACACACACACACACACACACACAAGAAGTTTCCTAAGTGAAATACCTTGGGACACAGACCTCAGAGACAAGTCTGTACAGGGTATGATGGACTATGTTACCCAAAAGTGTCAGGAGGCAGTAAACAGGTTCATCCCGGCCCAAAGGGAAAAATCCGAGAAGCAACAAAAGAATCCATGGTATAATAGGGCATGTATGGAAGCGAAGAAACTGAACAAGGAGGCGTGGAGGAACTTCCGGAATAACAGAACAACAGAAAGCAGGGAGAGATACCAGAGAACCAGGAATGAGTACGTCAGGGTGAGAAGAGAAGCAGAGAAATTTTTGAAAATGATATAGCAAACAAAGCCAAGACCGAACCAAAGCTACTCCACAGTCACATCAGAAGGAAAACAACAGTGAAAGAACAGGTATTGAAACTTAGAACAGGCGAGGACAGGTATACAGAGAATGACAGAGAGGTGTGTGAGGAACTCAACAAGAGGTTCCAGGAGGTCTTCACAATAGAACAGGGTGAGGTCACTGTGCTAGGAGAAAGGGAAGTAAACCAGGCGGCCTTGGAGGAGTTCGAAATTACGAGAGAGGAGGTCAAGAGACACCTGCTGGATCTGGATGTTAGAAAGGCGGTTGGTCCAGATGGGATCTCACCATGGGTACTGAAAGAATGTGCAGAGGCACTTTGCTTGCCACTCTCCATAGTGTATAGTAAATCACTAGAGACGGGAGACCTACCAGAAATATGGAAGACGGCGAATGTGGTCCCAATATACAAAAAGGGCGACAGACAAGAGGCACTGAACTACAGGCCAGTGTCCTTGACTTGTATACCATGCAAGGTGATGGAGAAGATCGTGAGAAAAAACCTGGTAACACATCTGGAGAGAAGGGACTTCGTGACAAATCGCCAACATGGATTCAGGGAGGGTAAATCTTGCCTTACAGGCTTGATAGAATTCTACGATCAGGTGACACAGATTAAGCAAGAAAGAGAGGGCTGGGCGGACTGCATTTTCTTGGATTGTCGGAAAGCCTTTGACACAGTACCGCATAAGAGGCTGGTACATAAGCTGGAGAGACAGGCAGGTGTAGCTGGTAAGGTGCTCCAGTGGATAAGGGAGTATCTAAGCAATATGAAGCAGAGAGTTACGGTGAGGGGTGAGACCTCCGATTGGCGTGAAGTCACCAGTGGAGTCCCACAGGGCTCTGTACTCGGTCCTATCTTGTTTCTGATATATGTAAATGATCTCCCGGAGGGTATCGATTCATTTCTCTCAATGTTTGCGGACGATGCTAAAATTATGAGAAGGATTAAAACAGAAGAGGACTGTTTGAGGCTTCAAGAAGACCTAGACAAGCTGAAGGAATGGTCGAACAAATGGTTGTTAGAGTTTAACCCAACCAAATGTAATGTAATGAAGATAGGTGTAGGGAGCAGGAGGCCAGATACAAGGTATCATCTGGGAGAGGAAATTCTTCAGGAGTCAGAGAAGGAAAAAGACTTGGGGGTTGATATCACGCCAGACCTGTCTCCTGCAGCACATATCAAGCGGATAACATCAGCGGCATATGCCAGGCTGGCCAACATACGAACGGCATTCAGAAACTTGTGTAAAGAATCATTCAGAACTTTGTATACCACATATGTCAGGCCAATCCTGGAGTATGCAGCCCCAGCATGGAGTCCATATCTAGTCAAGGATAAGACTAAACTGGAAAAGGTTCAAAGGTTTGCCACCAGACTAGTACCCGAGCTGAGAGGTATGAGCTACGAGGAGAGACTACGGGAATTAAACCTCACTTCGCTGGAAGACAGAAGAGTTAGGGGGGACATGATCACCACATTCAAGATTCTGAAGGGGATTGATAGGGTAGATAAAGACAGTCTATTTAACACAAGGGGAACACGCACAAGGGGACACAGGTGGAAACTGAGTGCCCAAATGAGCCACAGAGATATTAGAAAGAACTTTTTTAGTGTCAGAGTGGTTGACAAATGGAATGCATTAGGAAGTGATGTGGTGGAGGCTGACTCCATACACAGTTTCAAGTGTAGATATGACAGAGCCCGATAGGCTCAGGAATCTGTACACCTGTTGATTGACGGTTGAGAGGCGGGACCAAAGAGCCAGAGCTCAACCCCCGCAAACACAACTAGGTGAGTAACTAGGTGAGTACACACACACACGGGACCAAAGAGCCGAAGCTCAACCCCCACAAGCACAACTAGGTGAGCACAACTAGGTGAATACCCACACACAATACTGAAGAGGAAACTATGATGAGATTAGAAAGTTTCTAACAGAAATACCATGGAAGACAGAATTCAGTGGAAAGTCTGTACAAGACGTGATGGACTACATCACCCAGAAGTGTCAGGAGGCAGGAAACAGGTTTATCCCGACCCAGAAAGAAAAAAAAATGAAAATCAAAAGGGGGAATTCGTGGTTCAGTGAGGGATGTAAGGAAGCAAGGCAGCTGAGCACTTGGGCATGGAGAAACTACAGAAATAACAGGACACCAGAGAGCACAGAGAGAGACCAGAGGGCCTGAAATGGGTACTTCAGAGTGAGGAGAGAAGCAGAGAGAGACAGTGTGACACTGACATATGCAATAAAGCCAAGATTCAATCAAAACTACTATACAGTCACATCAGGAGGAAAACAACAGTGAAAGAACAGGTGATGAAACTGAAAATAGGAGAGGATGGGTACAGAGAATGACAAAGAGGTGTGTAAAGAACTCAACAAGATATTCCAGGAGGTCTTCATAACAGAGCAAAGAAAAGTCCCTAAACTAAGAGAGGTGGTGATAAACTAAGCAGACTTGGAAGATATCGCGATTATCAGAGATGAGCTTAGGAGGTATCTGCTCGATCTAGAAGTGATTAAGACTATTGGGCCTCATGAAATCTCACCATAGATACTAAAAGAGGGGGCAGAAGCACTTTGCTTGCCACTCTCTATGGAGTATAACAAGTCACTGGAAACAGGAGACCTACCAGAGAGGTGGAAGACAGCTAACATAGCCCCAATATACAAAAAGGGTGAGAGGCAGGAGGCCCTGAGCTACAGGCCAGTGTCCTTAACTTGTATACCATGCAAGGTGATGGAGAAGATGGTGAGAATAAGCCTGGTAGCACACCTGAAGAAAAGGGTCTTTGTAACACACCACCGACATGGGTTCAGGGAAGACAAGTCGTGTCTCACAGGTTTAATAGAATTATATGACCAACCAACAAGCATTAAACAAGAAAGAGAGGGCTGGGCAGACTGCATTTTCTTGGATTGTCGGAAAGCCTTTGACACAGTACCGCATAAGAGGCTGGTACATAAGCTGGAGAGACAGGCAGGTGTAGCTGGTAAGGTGCTCCAGTGGATAAGGGAGTATCTAAGCAATAGGAAGCAGAGAGTTACGGTGAGGGGTGAGACCTCCGATTGGCGTGAAGTCACCAGTGGAGTCCCACAGGGCTTTGTACTCGGTCCTATCTTGTTTCTGATATATGTAAATGATCTCCCGGAGGGTATCGATTCATTTCTCTCAATGTTTGCGGACGATGCTAAAATTATGAGAAGGATTAAAACAGAAGAGGACTGTTTGAGGCTTCAAGAAGACCTAGACAAGCTGAAGGAATGGTCGAACAAATGGTTGTTAGAGTTTAACCCACAGTTAAAAGCCTTTGACACAGTACCCCATAAGAGACTGTTGTATAAGTTGGAGAAACAAGCTGGAGTAAGTGGTAAGGTGATCCACCAGCAGTGACGTGATGTCATCTATAGACACACACACATCTTTTGAACCCGGGCGTTCGCCATTATTGTTTGAGGGCTGCAGGACGTATATGGAGGTGGAACTTATATGGCCGCTAGTTTTTTTTTTTTTTTTTTTTTGAGATATATACAAGAGTTGTTACATTCTTGTAGAGCCACTAGTACGGGTAGCGTTTCGGGCAAGTCCTTAATCCTATGGTCCCTGGAATACGATCCCCTGCCGCGAAGAATCGTTTTTTCATCCAAGTACACATTTTACTGTTGCGTTAAACAGAGGCTACAGTTAAGGAATTGCGCCCAGTAAATCCTCCCCGGCCAGGATACGAACCCATGACATAACGCTCGCGGAACGCCAGGCGAGTGTTTTACCACTACACCACGGAGACTGCCCGAATAGACAGTAGTGACAGTAGATGGAGTATGTCACGCGGATACAATAATAAAACTGTATCACACTCATATGTTTCTCAAGGTGCAGTTCCTTATGAGGGATCACGACCCCTATTGCTAAAATGGTTGATGGATATTACCTCCAAGACACAGTCGTCCTGGACCACGTCCAAACCAGATTCAGATTCAGATTCTTTATTCAGGTAAAGGTACATCTTTTGAGTTATCTTTTAACCTTTATCTTTTCTTTTAAATCTAAATCTTTTTAACTTTATCAACCATCATTTAAGGAATTTCTGGCCTCACATACCACACGATGTGGCGTGTTGAGAAGTGTGGTGAAGACACTGGACCATTATTTGCTTCAAGAAGCAAAAGAAAACGAGAAAAAAAATGGCACTAGAAGAGAGTAAGAGGTTGAACAAGATGCTGCGAAGGAAAAGGAAAATGGCGGACCCCTCCGACAACTCCCCCCCCCCCCCAGCAACAAACACCCCCCCCCCCCATCAAGCGCTCCAGGAAAATCTTATTGAAAATACAAATATTTAAAAAATGTATTAAATACAAATTAAGAATAAAAAATGTGCGTACTTACCTAGTTATACACACCTAGTTGTGCTTGCGGGGGTTGAGCTTTGGCTCTTTGGTCCCGCCTCTCAACTGTCAATCAACAGGTGTACAGGTTCCTGAGCCTACTGGGCTCTATCATATCTACACTTGAAACTGTGTATGGAGTCAGCCTCCACCACATCACTGCCTAATGCATTCCACCTGTTAACTACTTTCTAATATCTAAGTGGCTCATTTGGGTACTCAGCTTCCACCTGTGTCCCGCTTGTGCGTGTGCCATCCGTGTTAAATAATCCGTCCTTATCTACATTGTCAATTCCCCTAAGAATTTTGTATGTGGTGATCATGTCTTCCTTTTGTATGTGGTGATCATGTGATCATGTCTTCATGGAAGACAGAAGACCAAGCTCTTCTGTCTTCCAGCGACGTAAGGTGCAATTCACGCAGCCTTTCCTCGTAACTCAAACATCTTACTTCTGGGAATAGTTTAGTGGCATACCTCTGAATTTTATCCAGCTTCATCTTGTGCTTGACAAGGTACGGGCTCCATGCTGGGGCCACATACTCCAGGATTGGTCTTACATATGTGGTGTACAAGATTCTGACGGATCTCTTACACAGGTTCCTGAAGGCAGTTCTGATGTTAGCCAGCCTCGCATACGCTGCCGATGTTATTCTTTTTATGTGGGCTTCAGGAGACAGGTTTGGTGTGATATCCACTCCTAGATCTTTCTCTCTGTCCGTTTCATGAAGTACTTCATCTCCTATTCTGTATCCTGTGTCTGGCCTCCTGTGCCCACTGCCTAGTTTCATTACCTTGTATTTACTCGGGTTGAAGTTTAGTAGCCATTTGTTGAACCATTCATTCAGTCTATCTAGGTCATCTTGTAGCCTCATACTATCATCATCTGTCGTAATCCTCCTCATAATTTTTGCATGATCTGGACGCGTGATCCTGTGGTCCCGGGTTCGATCCCGGGAGCCGGCGAGAAACAATGGGCAGAGTTTCTTTCACCCTGATGCGCTTGTTACCTAGCAGTAAATAGGTACCTGGGAGTTAGTCAGCTGTCACGGGCTGCTTCCTGGGGGTGGAGGCCTGGTCGAGGATCGGGCCGCGGGGACACTAAGGCCCCGAAATCATCTCAAGATAACCACACCTTGTTCTAAGGAAAACAATATTTTTCGTTGACAGACCAATTGACTGAGTTGATGCTCTGAGACAGACTCCATTGGGGGGTGGGGGGGAAGTGGAGGCAGGTGGTGAACGTAGGGGGAAGTGGAGGCAAAGGGGAGAGAGGGAATTATCAGGGCAAAGCGCCAAGCCATTACGACTATATAGCCCTGGGAAGGAGGTCAGGATAAGGATTTGGGATGGGACGAGGGGAAAGGAATGGTGCCCTACCACTTGTGGACGGTCGGGGATTGAACGCCGACCTGCATGATGCGAGACCGTCGCTCTACCGTCCAGCCCAAGAAGGAAGTTGCCCTTAAATCAGGGAACTGTTATCATTAGCCAATCATTAGCTATGTAGGCTACACATGCCTACATAGGCATGTGTAGCGTAGGCGACCTAATGAGGGCCGCACTGCCCAAGAATGTGAACTATTATATAGAGTTCTATAGTGTATATAGAGCCGTATAGTATATATAGAGCCGTAGAGTGTATATAAAACCGTATAATGTACATTGAGCCCTATATAATGCCAATGTATAATGCATAGAGCCGTACAAAGCTGTATTGAGATATGTAGTGTATATAGAGCCGTATAGTGTGTATTGAGTGGTATAATGTACATAGAGCCGTATATAGCTGTATAGCAACATATTTAGAGCTGCATATCGCTTTTAGCGACATATACAGAGCCTTATATCGCTATATATCGAGAGGCATAGGGCTGTATATAGCTGCAAAGTGACATATAGAAAACCGTATATCGCTGTATAACGACATACATAGAGCCATATAGTGTTGTATAGAAACATATATAGACCCGTATATATCTATGCCGTATATTGTATAATGTTCTATACCTAAGTTACTCCTAATGGTTCCCCAACGTTAAGAAACTGACGTACTATAGTGCCCTTATCCTAACCTGCCAGAGGACCCACAACAGAAAACGGGACAGTACGTCACTTTCGCCAGCCGCTGCCATTTTCTAGTACGGCAATTTTTGGTCTTAATTTACGCATGTGTAAATAGATCGAAGAACGCCGCTCTATACGGCTTTATAGAGCCACATATCGTTATAGAGGCGCCTGACAGCTGGGTGGACAGCACTTCGGATTCGTAGTCCTGAGGTTCCGGGTTCGATCCCCGGTGGAGGCGGAGACAAATGGCCAAAATGTTCCTTTCACCCTAATGCCCTTGTTACGTAGCAGTAAATAGGTACCTGGGAGTTAGACAGCTGCTCCGGGCTGCTTCCTGGGGGATGTGTAACAAAAAAGGAGGCCTAGTCGAGGACCGGGCCGCGGAGACGCTAAGCCCCGAAATCATCTCAAGATAACCTCAAGATAGAGTGACATTCATTGTAGTGAAGAACATTATACTTCTATACACATATTTGATATGTTGCCAGAAGGTATAATGCATTAGAGGTGTTGGGTTGCTTGTTGTTGTTCTTGCTGTATGACATTGTATAGTATTGCTTATTGTATTTTGTTGTATTATTCTGGTTAGTGTTGCGTATTGGTCCATACGAGGCAGCTCCTATTGGTCCATACGAGGCAGCTCCTATTGGTCCATACGAGGCAGCTCCTATTGGTCCATACGAGGCAGCTCCTATTGGTCCATACGAGGCAGCTCCTATTGGTCCATACGAGGCAGCTCCTATTGGTCCATACGAGGCAGGTCCTATTGGTCCATACGAGGCAGCTCCTATTGGTCCATACGAGGCAGCTCCTATTGGTCCATACGAGGCAGCTCCTATTGGTCCATACGAGGCAGCTCCTATTGGTCCATACGAGGCAGCTCCTATTGGTCCATACGAGGCAGCTCCTATTGGTCCATACGAGGCAGCTCCTATTGGTCCATACGAGGCAGCTCCTATTGGTCCATACGAGGCAGCTCCCATTGGTCCATACGAGGCAGCTCCTATTGGTCCATACGAGGCAGCTCCTATTGGTCCATACGAGGCAGCTCCTATTGGTCCATACGAGGCAGCTCCTATGGGTCCATACGAGGCAGCTCCTATTGGTCCATACGAGGCAGCTCCTATTGGTCCATACGAGGCAGCTCCTATTGATCCATATGAGGCAGCTGCTATTGGTCCATATGAGGCAGCTGCTATTGGTCCATACGAGGCAGCTCCTATTGGTCCATACGAGGCAGCTCCTATTGGTCCATACGAGGCAGCTGCTATTGGTCCATACGAGGCAGCTCCTATTGGACCATACGAGGCAGCTCCTATTGATCCATATGAGGCAGCTCCTATTGGTCCATACGAGGCAGCTGCTATTGGTCCATACGAGGCAGCTCCTATTGGACCATACGAGGCAGCTCCTATTGATCCATATGAGGCAGCTGCTATTGGTCCATACGAGGCAGCTCCTATTGGTCCATACGAGGCAGCTCCTATTGGTCCATACGAGGCAGCTGCTATTGGTCCATACGAGGCAGCTCCTATTGGACCATACGAGGCAGCTCCTATTGATCCATACGAGGCAGCTGCTATTGGTCCATATGAGGCAGCTCCTATTGGTCCATACGAGGCAGCTGCTCTTGGTCCATACGAGGCAGCTCCTATTGGTCCATATGAGGCAGCTCCTATTGGTCCATACGAGGCAGCTCCTATTGGTCCATACGAGGCAGCTGCTATTGGTCCATACGAGGCAGCTGCTCTTGGTCCATACGAGGCAGCTCCTATTGGTCCATACGAGGCAGCTCCTATTGGTCCATACGAGGCAGCTGCTATTGGTCCATACGAGGCAGCTCCTATTGGTCCATACGAGGCAGCTCCTTTGGGCCAAAACGGTTCACCTCATCCATACAACTAGGAAGGGAAGGAGATATGAACCTTCCCACAAGGAAGGAGGGAGGAAGGGAGAGGGGGTTACTGTTCCATCTATTTATCCTAACTCCGTCATCTCTCCCACCCTCTCAGTCTGCTTAATTAGCTGGCGAGATCTTCCCTTTCTCTTTCTTTTGTTAATTGTCATCTTTTCCGGTTCCTTCTCCCTCTCCTCTTTCATTCCCCTCCTCTTTCATGCTCTCCCTTCCCCCCTTCACCTCCCCCCTGATTCTCCATTTGCCTCCGTCTTGTTTCATTCCCTTTCTACATTCTCTTCGCAAACTAGTTATCTTTCTTTGTGTTCTCTGTGTGTGTGTGTCTCTCTATGATTATCTATAATTATATGTGATTTTCTGTCTGTCTTTCTTTCTCTCTCTGTCTCTCTCTGTCTCTCTCTCTCTCTCTCTCTCTCTCTCTCTCTCTCTCTCTCTCTCTCTGTCTCTCTCTCTCTCTCTGTCTCTCTCTCTCTCTCTCTCTCTCTCTCTCTCTCTCTCTCTCTCTCTCTCTCTCTCTCTCTCTCTCTCTCTCTCTCTCTCTCTCTCTCTCTCTCTCTCTCTCAGGCTTCCGCTATTTGCTAACTACAACGTCTTATTACCATCAACAAACCTAAGGACCATTCGGAGTGGTTGCATAGTTAATGAGAGCACTTAAGACCTATCGTTCAACCCGTCTAACAGCCTCGTTAGTGACATGTAACTAGCGCCAACCACAGTGTCCAGGTCACTAACACTCTCCCTAACAGCGTAACGTAACAAGGCACTCATCACATGCCACCATCACTACACCAACAAATCATTTATGCACTATTAATAACAGTAATTAGTTCTATGACTGCGCCTGGGGCTATACACCGCTGCCACGCAGCTCAGATATCACCTTGTTGTTAATCCTATTTACCTTTCAATTTCCTCCTTAACGACAATTATATATATATATACAGTATTTCTATTTAATCGTATAGTCAAGATAGCAAAATCTAAAGCAATATATAGGGGGATTTACAAGGGGAAAATAATTATTTAACTCATTGGAAGGTTTGACAACACTGGAGCCGACCATCGTTTTCTGTCATGCTCTGGGAAGTGATCGAGGTAGCCCTTAGCTAATTATGCACACACTTAAACACGGGTAAATATACCGTGCAAATGATCTTCGTTATAATGCCTGGGTACAGCAACAAAAAAATAGGAGAGCGAAAGGTTTTCACGGTGTGGGTGATTGTTTTTTGTTATTTCTTTGGTTTCTGAAGTGTTCTGTATTTGTAAAAAATAGTTGTCTGATTTTTTTTTGTTTTTTTTTATTTATGTTCGTGTATAGCTTGCGTTTGTGTGTGCTTGTCTGTTTGTCTTGGTGATTTGTGATTCCCTTGGGCCTCTCCCAAGCTCCTGTCTCTCTCTCTCTCTCTCTCTCTCTCTCTCTCTCTCTCTCTCTCTCTCTCTCTCTCTCTCTCTCTCTCTCTCTCTCTCTCTCTCTCTCTCTTTCTCTCCACAGGGAGAGGGGGAGGATAAGGGGGGCATATGGGAGGGAAATGGGGAGAGGGAAGGGACAGGACAGGAAAAGAAAAGGTGGGATGGGCAGGAACAGGAGGTGGAATAGAGAGGAGACAGAGTATCCAGGGCGCCACTGGATACCCTCCCAGAGTATATATATATATATATATATATATATATATATATATATATATATATATATATATATATATATATATATATATATATATATATATATATACTTCAGGTTGTGGTTCAGTTGCTCCTTGAAGAGGGCGCCAGGTGTATTAATGTGTGTCAGGGTTGAAATGCCGCCACTCGAAGAGTTCCACTATATTTACATGTGTGTCTCACCACCATCGAAACGGAACCATGATTCGCTTCTGCCTACATGGGCTGGTGGGTTGAGTGACGGCCTCGGTAGCTTGCGAGTCTTCGTTCGATTCCCGATGGCCCTGACAAGGTGGAGCGTGGTGGGGGGCATGACCGTCCTGGTGGGCTTCCACCCACACACTGGACGGGTCTTCATTTTGCCCGCCCAGCGTTCCAATGTTTTTTTTGGCTTGCGGATTATATTTATTGTTAGTTTTTATGGTGTTTAGAATTATATTTCTTCGTTTAACGCTTATATTGGTCTTTTGTAATTTTTTTCAGTTGATAAATGTAGTTGGGGTGGCTTTTGTCTCTTATTATCTCTTTGTTTATTTACATTTGGACTGATAATGTTTACCCTTTGTAAATACACCCACTGCGCATGCGCAGTTTCTTTTATTTTTCCATCGCACTAAATCATTCGAAAAAGCATGTAATTCTTGCCACCTTTGTTCCTTTCATGTTCTTATATGTTAGTTATTATGCGTGTTCTTGCATCCTTCCTTCCTTCTGTTCTGTCTGTCTGTCTGTTCACACTAAAGAACAGTCGAAGGAGAGTACATAATTGTAACCTGGAGTTACAGGAGTGTATGGGAGGACCCAGAACGCTGGTTCGAGTCCTGCTCCAGTGATGAAAAAGTTGTCCAAGCCAAATCGGTTCACATTTTGATATGTAAATATGAAACGAGTCAAAAAGATTCACTACATTAAACAACTGAATGGTCAAAAAGGCGGGGCTCAAGAGTAGGTACTCGACCCTGTAAGCACAACTAGGTGAGTTCCCACACCACATAAGAGCTCCCCTCTATAAAATATTGAGTATTGTATCTTCTGTCACTTATTGTATCTTCTTATTGTATTGTGTTATTGTATTTTCCGTCACTCGCGCGCCATCAGTTACGATTTCATCAGGAAGTTAAAGATGTCTCGTCACTGTTGGTAATACAGAAGTTTCTCTTGACCTTCCTGGAGAGGCGGGAGAATGGAGGGCTAGGGAGAGACGGAGAAAGGAAGAGCAGGAGGAGGTAAATGAAGGGAAGAAACGAAGTAGACGAAGGGATAAGGTAAACTGAGATAGTAGAGATAGTAGATAAGTTCCTGTTTACATCCAGCAAAGTGTCACACATCCTGAATATTATATTGCTATATATAACTTAGTGTCATCCCCTTTCATTCAATATTCAATCATTCAACCCCTTAGCACCATTATTCTTCATCTCTATACACATTATTGCCCTAACAGAAACACGGATGAATGATAATGTCCCATAGCTGAATATAGCATTAAGAAATACGATTTATTTGGATGAAAGATTGACAAATGAAGTATTATCCTGAAAAATGTACAGTTGAATAGGGTAATAGTGATTGTTTCCGGATCTCAGCGATCATTGTGAATGTGAAACAGATCTGGGTGTGATGGATCGTGTCAGGAAGTTGAAGACACAATCAGTGCATTAATGTGTGGGATTGTTAGCCTCTACATCCAAAAATCGTATTGTAGAATGGATATACAATCCACTTAAACATTCCCAGAGTACCTGTTAATACCAGGAATTAGAAATCTCCCTTACGAAGAGAGGTTATTAAAGCTTAAATCGCATTTTTAGACATTAGAAAGTGTTAAGATATATACAATGAACGTATATATAAATATACATTAGAGATAGTATATACATATTAAGGTATATACATTGATACAAATAGCGTACTCAGTTTTCAACTCATATTAGGACGCATATCGAATGGCTTCAGCCCGTTAATGTTGTCGTGGATGACCTAATGGTTTGAGTTAGGTCATCCCGTCATCCCCAGGCGAGCCAGCGGGAGTCATCCTTGAATGGGCAATAATGCAAAAATTATGTAATCGGTGTGTGGGATATTAATAGGCTTTTATGTACTCTTATGAGAGAGTGAGTGTGTGTAGGTGTGGGTGGTTGTGCTCTCTTGTTATCTCTCTCTTTATATCTGTCTATCTCTTTATTTATCTTCATCTCTCTCTCTCTCTCTCTCTCTCTCTCTCTCTCTCTCTCTCTCTCTCTCTCTCTCTCTCTCTCTCTCTCTCTCTCTCTCTCTCTCTCTCTCTGGCTCTCTCTCTCTGGCTCTCTCTCTCTCACTCTCTCATTATCTCTCTCGCTCTCTTGCTTTCTCTCTCTCGCTCTGTCTCTTTCTTGCTCTCTCTCTCTCTCTCTCTCTCTCTCTCTCTCTCTCTCTCTCTCTCTCTCTCTCTCTCTCTCTCTCTCTCTCTCTCTCTCTCTCTCTCTCTCTGAGCACACGGATGGCAAATAATTAGGATGGAGAGAGGTAATGGGAAGGAGAAGAGGGTAGAGGGAGGGGAAGAGAGTTGAGGCTGTATGGGAAAGATACAGATAGGAAAGGATTAAAGAAAGGGAAGGGAACTATGAGGAGAAAGCGCCAAGCCATTACGACTATATAGCACTGGGAAGGGGTCAGGATAAGGATTTGGGATGGGACGGTGGGGGAAGGAATGGTGCCCAACCACTTGTGGACGGTCGGGGGATTGAACGCCGACCTGCATGACGCGAGACCGTCGCTCTACCGTCCAGCCCAAGTGGTTGGAGGGATAGGCACGGATAGTAAACTAGGAAAGGAGAGTATTAAAGTATAAAAGGGGGGGTAGGGGGGTCTTGTAAGGAAGGAATAGCACCGAGAGAGAAACGGGATGGAAGGAAAGGGAGAAGGATAGATAGGGATAGAGAAAGGATGGAAGGGGAGAAGGGCTGGGAAAGAATCCACTCCCATGAACTGATGAGAGAGATGATCTGGGAGAGGAAAATGACCTTAAAATGAAAGGTCATGATGAAAATGATGATAATAGCTAAGATGGGCGGTGAGATGGGACCCTTACCGACCCAAATGGTCTAAGAGCTGGGATCGAGGGAGTGGAATTCTGGGATACGAGAAAAGGCTGGGATTAAAGCCCCATCCCTGGGATGGGACGTGGGTGGGGGAGGGAGCAGGAGCAAGGGTCAGGGGGGGGGGTCTATACCTCTCATATACATCAGACAAAATACAGTAATTACCTGTATTAAGATGAAAGTAAATACAGTACACGTCTCCAATTTATTTATCGTCAAAATTTATAACATCTTCCGGACAATATATTCACTTATATAAATAATAAACAAACACTTATTTTCTTATGGATATATTTTCATAAAAAAATTAAAATGTCGTTAAATCTGACATAATTTTAACACTCAAATATGATCAAAACTGTGAGAAAATACTTTTTGTATTTTTTTTGTAAATTAATTTAATCTGAATGATGTAAATTATGTAATCAATTGTAAATTTGGTAAATGGATAGTAGCATTTTTACTTATTTGTTTTAACCTTGTTTAATAGATTGCATCCTTTCTATGTATCAATTATAAATTTGGTAAATAGATTATAACCTTCCTAAATATCAATTCTAAAATGAATAAATTAATTGTACCATTCAATACAGTAAAGAGGTTAGCTTAGCATTTTAAAAGCACCGAATCACCTTCTGTGGTTGAGTGTTCAATAAACCCTTGAACTGTATGTTTAACACTTCTCTAACCCTGTCCATGGAGGACAGAAGAAAATGTATATATGCTGGTTAGCATTGTAAATGTCTGGCCACGTCTGTGGTAGAAAATAATAAAAAAAAAAAAAATACAGTAAAGAACTCTATTTCTATTCAAAAAGTCTGTTTAAACGCAGAATAAAAGCTTTCTCTTGTTTATCTCGTCAAAGTCTCAAGAAACAAGTCTTGTTGAAGTCTCGTGAAAAAAAAAAATCAAGATTCATACCTTTTAATATCTATGTTAAGTGGGAAGAGCTGGCCAGGAAAGGTCAGAGAAGATGTGGCAACAGTGGAACTATAAACGTCAGACCCAAACACCCGCGGCGCCACGACACCTTGCCTGATAGGCGTTCCGATGCCATAAATAAAGGTTTTAGATGCGGATTTCGATCCTTTTAGTGTTGAGAAGTTGGGTGGAAAGGCTGATTTGTGGAACCTCTAGTTGAAGTTGCGTGGAATCTGTACATTCATACCGCAACGCCTTAAATAATGAGAGTTTAGGGTCAGTTAAGATGGTCTTGATAAGGCCAAACCTGCTTCGTAAATCTAGTTGTTTAATTCCCCTTGGAATATACATTTTTTTCCAAGTGACTTTCTTCGGTTTATATATAATTTTTTATGTATTTTGTGATTAGAGGTTAAATGAATGTGTAGAAACGTGTGTAGTTAGATCATATATGTGCGTACATGTCATTAAATGAGGCAAGGCTGAGTATGTGGTGGACACAATCAGTATGTGGTGCGGCTACAGTCAGTATGTTGTATATGTGGTGGTGCTACAATCATCACCCATCACCTAAGATGGTGCTACAATCATCACCCATCACCTAAGATGGTGCTACAATCATCACCCATCACCTAAGATGGTGCCACAATCATCACCCATCACCTAAGATGGTGCCACAATCATCACCCATCACCTAAGATGGTGTCACAATCATCACCCATCACCTAAGATGGTGTCACAATCATCACCCATCACCTAAGATGGTGCTACAATCATCACCCATCACATAAGATGGTGCGACAATCATCACCCATCACCTAAGATGGTGTCACAATCATCACCCATCACCTAAGATGGTGTCACAATCATCACCCATCACCTAAGATGGTGTCACAATCATCACCCATCACCTAAGATGGTGTCACAATCATCACCCATCACCTAAGATGGTGTCACAATCATCACCCATCACCTAAGATGGTGTCACAATCATCACCATCTGGATACTCTGTGTCGACCAAGTTACTGACTGTAAACCAAAGTAGATTGGATCAATCCACTGATGTCTATTCTGTAAATCAACCCTCGAACCATCGACCCAAAACAGCTATTGTTCCCGTCGGTACTGATTGGCTCCGTTCACTTGGTGATTGTTTATATTGGTCTGTTGTGGTCGTTATATCAAGGTCATTGTTCTGTAGGGGTTGCTGGACCCGAGTCCTTGTTCTGTAATTATTGCTGTAACAAGGTCACTGTTGTGTCGTGGGTATGTAGTCTGTTGATCTAATGCGTCGGCCTGTTGGGCGTCGGCCTGTTGTGCGTCGGCCTGTCGGGCGTCGGCCTGTCGGGCGTCGGCCTGTCGGGCGTCGGCCTGTTGTGCGTCGGCCTGTCGTGTGTCGGCCTGTCGGGCGTCGGCCTGTCTGGCGTCGGCCTGTCGTGCGTCGACCTGTCGGGCGTCGGCCTGTCGTGCGTCGACCTGTCGGGCGTCGGCCTGTCTGGCGTCGGACTGTCATGCGTCGGCCTGTCGTACGTCGGACTGTCATGCGGTGGCCTGTCGTGCGTCGGCCTGTCGGGCGTCGGTCTGTCGTGCGCCGGCCTGTCACCCGTCGACCCAATGCGTCGACAGGGAAGGAGATAGACATCCCTTGGATGTCACGGGACCCCGTCGTGAGATTACCAGTGTCTAAGGGCGGTCTTGGGACACCATGGGACATCCCAGCTGTGACTGTGGCATGACACACCCGCCCCTGACACTATCCAGGTGTGTGTGTCACCCTCCCGTGACACTTGCCAGGTGTGTGTGTCATCATCTCCTTGACTCACATCTCTGATATGATATCATCTCGTCGTGCCAGCATCAATGAGCAGCATCCACAGTTATCTCTCCCAAAATCTGCTCTCAAGGCGAATTTTTCATCACAATGAAAACGTTCTTACGAAACGTTGTTTGCAAGACGTATTACGTTCCTGGCGACGTTTATTGCTAGACTCCCTGGGTTAACCTTTGCTTATATGATCAATAATCAATCTATTCGATCTATTCGCTGCTTATCACACAAGCAGAGATCACAATAACATGTTTACAAATCACCCAAAGGTACGAGTTGGGTTATTTGCAGATCCACAAGAGACGAGCGTGGCTACATCTGCCCACCCTTACCTTCCAAATGGGGAGAAAATTGGCAAATGCGCCTTTGGCCTCTATCACAGCTTGTACAATGCTTGAGAATGTCTTTGGAGCGGCGGTAGCTTGGACAAGCATAGCCTGACGACCGTTGGAGGAAGTAACATATATATATCTATATATATACATATATTGTTACATATAACCGCACTGCTGACTCTGTGTAAACCAGCAGTATAATCTTATAGTGTGAGCTTTCTATGCCTCTATTTTCTTAGTATCAGTGTTGACCAAGGAAGATTTCCAGTCTTCCCTGGAAACACAAACCGAAACTATCTCTATTTTTCGCTTGTTACAACTTGTAATAAAGTTGTTACATCTTGGCTTAACGTGTTTACGACGTATTAGAACGTTGTTACAACTTGCTATATTGGTTGTTATAACTGGTTAGGTGGTGTTAAAACTTGTTCGAACGTTGTACCAACGTCGTAGTTTCGATGTGTGTTTGGCGGGTTGTTTGATCAGTAGTAGGTTCCAGGGTTTGTTTATTTCCCAGTAGCCTGTTTCTTGTGAGTGTCGTGTTGTGTTCACGTTGTGTAAGGAGCACCAGCTGGTTATCTTGAGATGATTTCGGGGCTTTAGTGTCCCCGCGGCCCGGTCCTCGACCAGGCCTCCACCCCCAGGAAGCAGCCCGTGACAGCTGACTAATACCCAGGTATCTATTTTACTGCTTGGTAACAGGGGTATAGGGTGAAAAAAACTCTGCCTATTGTTTCTCGCCGGCGCCTGGGATCGAACTCAGAGCCACAGGATCACAAGTCCAGCGTGCTGTCCGCTCGGCCGACCGGCTCCCCGAATATATCCTGGTGGATATACTGTCTGAGTGACTGGTGGACTGACCAGCTGGTGAGTCTTCTCGAGAGCTTTGTGGTGGTCAGATTAATATAAGTTGAGCGAAGGTCACAGCCTTAATTGGGACATATAAATTGGTATACGGACATTGGACATATAAATTGGTATATAAGGGAGCCGGTCGGCCGAGCGGACAGCACGCTTTACTTGTGATCCTGTGGTCCTGGGTTCAATCCCAGGCGCCGGCGAGAAACAATGGGCAGAGTTTCTTTCACCCTATGCCCCTGTTACCTAGCAGTAAATAGGTACCTGGGTGTTAGTCAGCTGTCACGGGCTGCTTCCTGGGGGTGGAGGCCTGGTCGAGGACCGGGCCGCGGGGACACTAAAAGCCCCGAAAATCATCTCAAGATATACCACATTTGTTTTGTTTTTTGGAGAGGGTTGTATTATTTATTGAGGCTGTTCTTGAGTATTTAATCATTTAATACCCAAGAATGTTAAGTGTACAGTATACAACACTCACTAGGAACATGTTAGAAGATAATGCAACAATCCTGGACTCTACCACTGACCAAAGAAGATTGCAAATCCTGGAAGCTATAATTATAAGAGAAAAAAGACCCACTGTAAGTATACAGAATAATGACTTGGCTACCTTGCCGACACTCAGACCCAGACCTCACCAAACATCACCGGATAACATTTCTACCAAGCTCTTCCTGCCCACTGGAGATTTATCCATTCTCTTACCCAATGTTTGATTGACCTTACCCCATTTGATTGGTCCTACCCCCATTTCTTTCCTTATGTTAAGTGGCCCACTCCCCTTACCCTATGTGTGAGTGCCCCTTCACCTCATCCTCACACTCCTTCGACTCTCACAAGTGGATTTAATACAAAAGTGAACATCAGGAATTCATACTTTACCTGAAGATGTTCCAGAGAGAAAAGCAACGTCGTAGAAAATATATCTTTCAATAATTGCTACAGTTGAACAAATCCACAAGGGCCGTGACGAGGATTCGAACCTGCGTCCGGGAGCATCCCAGACACTGCCTTAATCGACTGAGCTACGACAGGGTTAAAAGAGTTGAACGCAGGTTCGAATCCTCGTCACGGCCCTTGTTGATTTGTTCACTTGATGCATCACGTTAGTGTGATCTCTGTGTGTAATTACTACAGTTTCTTTACCATGATTTTTGGCAACTTTATTGATCTTCTTAATAATGACACTAAGAAAACAGAGGCGTAGAAAGTTTACACTATAAAATCAACAGTATACAGTAAAGTTTACATATAGTCACCCCTGAAGAAGTAAACAACAACACCAAATCAATCCCCCCCCCCTTCTCCCCCTCCCAAAAAAGCAAAAACCATTAAAAAAAAAAGCATGTGTGGGTTAAACAATGCATCTCGCCACATTAATGTTTACAAAACAGCTTTCCCTCTCCTGCGTGTTTATCCTGCTGCCTCCTCCCCCACGTCAAGGATGATGGAGGGCGCTGTACCCCTCCCACACCACAGTGGCCTTCGTCAAGGAGCTTAGTGTCACCCACCTGCCTGATACCCATCTTGAAGACCACGAGGGGGAAAGTGTGACTTGAGCGTTGCATCTTGCAAGGTGTCTGCACCACCAGGGTGGCCTGGGCGTCTTGGAGAGCGCCCCCTGATGGTCCCTGCTGCCTCGCCTGCTAGGCTCAGGAGCCCCTAGAGTGATCTCTTGTTTGATTGATCACTTGCTGGATTGATCGTCGGGTTTAATTGGTCGCTTGTTAGCTTCATTGCTAGAGTCCTTTGCTAGCTTAATCACGTGCTAGATTCATTGCTTGCTAACTTCAGCGCTTGCTAGCTCTATCGTTTGCTAGCTTGAGCTCTTGATTGCTTGCTACCTTGATTGTTTGCTAGCTTCGTCGCTAGAGGCCTTTAACTGTTTACTAGCTCGATGGCTTGCTAGCCTAATCGCTAGAATAAATATTTATGCTTTGAGCCAAAAAATCATCACAGAAATGCACAATGATATCATATAGCGAGAGATATCTGAGAAACCCGTTTAGAAAAGTGATGAAATACCATAAGGAAGGCGGCACTTAAGGCGAGCCTCGACTAGGGCCAGAATATAATGAGACCAAGAGGACCAAGAGCGGATAATGAGTCTATAATGACACTATACGAGGGGTAGAAAGTGTGCTAGAGGCTGGGACGAGTGAGAGATGGAGAGGCATGCAAAAGACTGAAGATGCAAAAGAGTAAAAGATTAGCTTGAGAGACAAGGTGATAAGGCCAAGAAGGAGTGAGCATGTCTGTAGTGTGAGAGTGATAGGTGACCCGGGGTGACTAGGAGCTGTGATGGGGGGTGGGAGGTGAGACACAGGAGAGTGCACGTAGCAGCTCTGGAGAGATGTAACTCATCGTGTCATAATATCTCCCCGCCCCATCACATAACAATGGCCTCTCCTGCATCCAGACTCCGGACACATCCAGTTGCCTCTCTGGTCTCTTGGAAGGATGCTCGGTGCTGGCTCAGTCGGTTTGGCATTTATGAATAAATAGGTGTAAAGATAGGTATATAGATGGATGTTTGTCTCCTTCCTATCTCTACTCCACCTTTCTCTGTAACAGCTTATCAGTACTCCCTTCTCATCTCACCTTTTTCATCTATTTCTCCCTCTCCACTTCTTGAAATCTCTCCCCATCTCTCGCCTCTTCTCCCATCTCTCCATCTCAAATTTTCTCCCCTCTCTCCCCCCTTCTTTTCCCGTCTCCCCCTCTTCCCCCTTCTCTTACCGTCTTCTCCTCTTCCCTCTTCTCTCTCCGTTTCCCCCGTGTCTCTCACTCTCAGAAAATGTAGTATTACGAAGCACTGAAACTTTCAAACACCGTTACATAAAACACCCGCTATTTCAGACTTGATAAACATCTATAGCGGAAAGGGGGGCTTTCTATCCTGATATTTCTTATAGAATGGTACTGGGTGCAACCTCATCTGGCCTATGACACTCCCAAACCCCCCCCATGTGTCATTTTGGAAAGTTGAGTGAAGCTTGCCTTAAGCATCTGGCTTCCAATAATGGAGACACTGACGGACAGATATACTCTTTCATAGCTATAGATGTGTGTAAATCACGGACAAAATTAACACACGATAACTGGATATAGATCCAGATAGACTCGGTCAACCCAATCATCTCTTTCCTGTCGTATATCTGTGGCTCTATCATAAAAACTGAGTAGATTTCTTACACAGGATCTTCCTGTTCGAAAACCATATTGTCTGTCCGGTATTATGTCATTACTCTCTAGGTGTTCAACCCATTTGGCTTTAACTAGTGTTTCTAGTGTTTGACTCCCTCGCTTGTTAATGACACGGGTCTATAATTATGAGGATCCTCTCGACTGCCACTTTTATAGATTGGTACCATGTTTGCCTTTTTCCATATATCTGCTAAGATTCCTGTGCACAAGGATGTCTGGCGTAGTAATTGGGAGTGGAATGCTCAGCTCAGTTGCACATTCTCGCAGCACCCAAGGTGAAGCTCTATCTGGTCCAACTGCTTTATTTCTTTATTTCTTTGGTGTGTTCTGGAATTGGTATTTAGTCTGGCTCTCTGAAATCCTCATTTTTGTACAAATACACTTTGGAACTGTTCATTTAGCATTTCACACATTTCTTTTTCATTCTCAGTACTTCTGTTTCCTGTTCTCAATCTCAGGATTTTATCCTTTACATACAACTTGCTTTTAATGAATTTATAGAAAAGGCCTGGATCTGTTTTACATTCTGTTTACCTTTCTCAAAGTTCCTCCTGCCTCACTCCTCAGTGTTGTGTAATTGTTTCTTGCTTGTATTGCTGGTATGTTTGTGGGTTAGGCCTCTTCCGATATTGAACCCATTTTCTTGTTTTTTTTCCTCTCTGTCCCTCTCACAATTTCTGTTGAACCAATCCTGTTTCCTGGTCCTTGATCTCTGTTTTGGTATGAATGTTTCTGTGCCTCCATCGTGTATTTAGCAAAATGTGGCAATACACCTTATTTCCATCCTTACCTAGCAACAAGTCTGACCACTTAAACTCATCAAAGAGAGTGTGTGTGAAGAAATATTGAGTCCATGTCGTTGAATACTAATTTATCTCTGAGTTACACAAGAGAAGCCGTGTTAAGAGCCTTATAAGAGAAGGAAGAGGTTATATACCTTCACCAACCTCCATACAAACCCCATCAGATGATACAGCATCTTGTCAACAATCTTACCCCTCAGTAGCTTGATCTCGCAGTCTGTTGCAGTGAGCAATGTGATGCAATGTTCCCGGGGCGCCTCGCAAAATTATCGAATAAATTGTGGAAAACAAAACAAAAAATGTTGCATAAATTACTTAATGGAGGACGTTTAAGTCAACGTGTTATTTCAACACCTCATGTGGGGGGGTAGAGAGTGGTATGCAACATGTTAATGGTACACGGGTAAGCCTTATGAGAGGAGGACTTTAAGGTGATATTTGCTTGTCGGCCTCTGTGCATAATTTCATGTATAATTTCGTATTGCAATGGGTGTATGAATCATATTTGCTTATTACCCGTTGCAGACTTGTGGTAGCATGTTGCTAGTGGTGGTTGACGGGGATGGACAGGTTCTTGTCATGGTTGACGGGGATGGACAGGTTCTTGTCATGGTTGACGGGGTTGGACAGGTTCTTGCTATGGTTGACGGGGTTGGACAGGTTCTTGCTATGGTTGACGGGGATGGACAGGTTCTTGTCATGGTTGACGGGGATGGACAGGTTCTTGTCATGGTTGACGGGGTTGGACAGGTTCATGTTATGGTTGACGGGGTTGGACAGGTTCATGTTATGGTTGACGGGGTTGGACAGGTTCTTCTTATGGTTGACGGGGATGGACAGGTTCTTGCTATGGTTGACGGGGTTGGACAGGTTCTTGCTATGGTTGACGGGGTTGGACAGATTCTTCTTATGGTTGACGGGGATGGACAGGTTCTTGCTATGGTTGACGGGGTTGGACAGGTTCTTCTTATGGTTGACGGGGATGGACAGGTTCTTGCTATGGTTGACGGGGTTGGACAGGTTCTTAGTTATGGTTGACGGGATTGGACAGGTTCTTGCTATGGTTGACGGGGTTGGACAGGTTCTTGCTATGGTTGACGGGGTTGGACAGGTTCTTGCTATGGTTGACGGGATTGGACAGGTTCTTAGTTATGGTTGACGGGGTTGGACAGGTTCTTGCTATGGTTGACGGGGTTGGACAGGTTCTTGTTATGGTTGACGGGGTTGGACAGGTTCTTGCTATGGTTGACGGGGTTGGACAGGTTCTTGTCATGGTTGACGGGGTTGGACAGGTTCTTGCTATGGTTGACGGGATTGGACAGGTTCTTAGTTATGGTTGACGGGATTGGACAGGTTCTTGCTATGGTTGACGGGGTTGGACGTGATCTACTCTCGTATCTACTGGTAGTCTACCGTCTAGTACCAGATCAATAAATTCACATTATGCCATTCCATCTTGGTCGCTATAATATCAAATTAACATCAATTAACATCAGTTAACATCAATTAACATCAATTAACATCAGTTAACATCAATTAACATCAATTTACATCAATTAACATCAATTAACATCAATTAACATCAATTCCCTTACAGGTGTTTAGTGAAAAATAACGACGTTAATCTCACACATCAGAAACCTTCCATATGAAGATATATTTGTTAATTTATTATTTTCAACCACAGACGTGGCCAGACATTTACAGTGCTAACCAGCATATATACATTTTCTTCTGTCCTCCATGGACAGGGTGAGAGATGTGTTAAACATATAGTTCAGGGGTTTATTGAACACTCAACCACGGAAGGTGATTGTAGTGCTTATAAAAGGCTATTCTAACCTACATACAGAAATATATATATACACCGCCGGTGGCTGTGTGGACGCTGGACACGTAATCCTGTGGCCCGGGTTCGATTCCCGGCGCCGACGAGAAAACAAAATGGGCAGTTTTTTTCACCCTGATGCCCCTTTTACCTAGCAGTAAATAGGTACCTGGGAAGTTAGACAGCTGCTACGGGCTGCTTCCTGTGTGTACTCACCTATATGTACTCACCTATATGTACTCACCTATATGTGCTTGCAGGATCGAGCATTGACTCTTGGATCCCGCCTTTCTAGCTATCGGTTGTTTACAGCAATGACTCCTGTCCCATTTCCCTATCATACCTAGTTTTAAAAGTATGAATAGTATTTGCTTCCACAACCTGTTCCCCAAGTGCATTCCATTTTTCTACTACTCTCACGCTAAAAGAAAACTTCCTAACATCTCTGTGACTCATCTGAGTTTCCAGTTTCCACCCATGTCCCCTCGTTCTGTTATTATTACGTGTGAACATTTCATCTATTTCCACTTTGTCAATTCCCCTGAGTATTTTATATGTCCCTATCATATCTCCTCTCTCCCTTCTTTTCTCTAGTGTCGTAAGGTTCAGTTCCTTCAGCCGCTCTTCATATCCCATCCCTCGTAGCTCTGGGACAAGCCTCGTCGCAAACCTCTGAACCTTCTCCAGTTTCTTTATGTGTTCCTTCAGGTGGGGGCTCCATGATGGCGCGGCATACTCTAAGACGGGTCTCACGTAGGCAGTGTAAAGCGCCCTAAAAGCTTCCTCATTTAGGTTTCTGAATGAAGTTCTAATTTTCGCCAGTGTAGAGTACGCTGCTGTCGTTATCCTATTTATATGTGCCTCAGGAGTTAGATTAGGTGTCACATCCACTCCCAGGTCTCTTTCTCGAGTCGTTACAGGTAGGCTGTTCCCCTTCATTGTGTACTGTCCCTTTGGTCTCCTGTCACCTGATCCCATTTCCATAACTTTACATTTACTGGTGTTAAACTCCAGTAGCCATTTCCCTGACCATCTCTGCAGCCTGTTTAAGTCCTCTTGGAGGATCCTACAATCCTCGTCTGTCACAACTCTTCTCATTAATTTTGCGTCATCTGCAAACATTGACATGTATGATTCCACTCCTGTAAACATATCATTTACGTAAATTAGAAAGAGGATTGGTCCCAGCACCGATCCTTGAGGTACTCCACTTGTTACTGTTCGCCAGTCCGACTTTTCGCCCCTTACCATTACCCTCTGGCTCCTTCCTGTTAGGTAGTTCTTCACCCATACCAGGGCCTTTCCGCTTACTCCTGCCTGCCTCTCAAGTTTGTATAGCAGTCTCATGTGCGGTACCGTATCAAAGGCCTTTTGGCAGTCAAGAAATATGCAGTCTGCCCAGCCTTCTCTGTCCTGCCTTATCCTTGTTACTTTATCATAGAATTCTAAAAGGTTTGTTAGGCATGATTTCCCTGTCCAGAACCCATGTTGGTGCTTGTTTACAAACCCAATGCTCTCCAGGTGCTCAACAAGTCTTAGCCTAATTATTCTTTCAAGAATTTTGCAGGGGATGCTTGTCAGTGATACGGGTCTGTAGTTAAGTGCCTCCTCCCTATCACCCTTTTTGAAAATCGGTACGACATTTGCCTCCTTCCAGCAACTGGGCAATTCTCCCGACATAAGTGACTCATTAAAGATCATTGCCAGAGGCACGCTGAGAGCCTGCGCTGCCTCTTTGAGTATCCACGGTGATACTTTGTCTGGTCCAACAGCTTTATTTGCATCCAGTGTTGTCAACTGTTTCATTACATCCTCTGCTGTCACCTCTATATCCGATAGTCTTTCATCTTGGGTAATCTCTTCTAACAATGGGAGCTGCTCAGGCTCGGTTGTGAACACTCCATGGAACTTTGCATTCAGTACCTCGCAGATTTCCTTGTCGCTTTCTGTATATGCCCCTTCTGTTTTCCTCAGTCTTGTCACTTGGTCATTTACCGACATCTTCCTTCTTATATGGCTATGTAGTAATTTTGGTTGCTTTTTCGCTTTGACTGCAATATCGTTCTCATAATTCCTTTCCGACACTCGTCTTATGTTAATGTAATCATTCCTAGCTCTGTTACATCTAATCCTGTTGTCCTCTGTCCTTTGTCTTCTGTACTTCCTCCACTCCCTCCTGCTTCTCACCTTTGCTTCCTGACACTGTCTATTAAACCATGGGTTATTATATTCCCTCCTGCTTTTTTTCCTTTATTGTTGGAATAAATCTATCTTCAGCCTCCTTGCATTTCAATATGACTTGGTTCATCATACCTTGCACTGTTTTTCCTCTAAGTTCTTCCTCCCACTGCACTTCTCCCAGGTAGTCCCTTATCCTTCTGTAGTCCCCTTTTCTGTAATCAAGTCTCCTTTCCCGGACCTCTTGTCCCTTTGGTCACAATTTTAAGCTCCATCATGTAGTCAAAGACTAGGACACAATGGTCACTAGCTCCTAGTGGTATTTCATGTTCCAACTGCTCGATGTCTTCTACATTCTGAGTGATAATGAGATCTAATAGGCTGGGCGTATCCCCTCCTCTTTCCCTAGTATCTTCTTTCACATGCTGTGTTAGAAAATTCCTGTCAATAACGTCTACCAGCTTCGCTCCCCAGGTCTCCTCCCCGCCATGGGGATTCCTCGTTTCCCAATTTATCTCTCCGTGATTTAGGTCCCCCATGACCAGCAGCTTCGCTCTCATTCTATGCGCTAAAGTTGCTGCCCTCTGCAGTTCATCCATACATGTCTTGTTGCTGTCCTCGTACTCCTGCCTGGGCCTTCTACTGTTTGGTGGGGGATTGTAGAGTATCAAGATTACAATCTTCTTCCCATCCACTGTCAGAGTTCCATGTATGAAGCTTGTGCTTTCATTGGTACCCGGATTTTCCAGCTCATCAAACTTCCATTTCCGCTTTATTAGTAGTGCCACTCCTCCTCCCTGTCTCTGTGTCCTTTCTTTTCTTATCACCTGGTACCCCTCTGGAAAGATTGCATCCGAGATCATGCCATTTATTTTAGTTTCCACTATTGCCACTATGTCTGGGTCTGCCTCACTAACTCTTTCTTTTATCTCTTCTGCTTTATTGGCTACCCCATCAGCATTGGTGTACCAAACCTTGAGACTCTTCTTGGAAACTCGGGTGTCAGAGTTCCCCCTTTCACCAGGGGTCTGGGGGGAACTGTGGGGTGTCTGGGGGGCAAGTGGGGGCTGTGGGGGTGAGTGGGGGGGTGCTAGGGGGGTGCCTGGGAGTGCCTGGTAGGCGAATGGGGTCTGGGCATCTAGGGGGGTAGGAAGGGCATAATGGGTCTGAAAGTTAGGGGTCTGAATAGCATAGGGGGGTTGAGAAATAGAGTGAGACTGAGAGTCAGATAGAGGTTGAGAGGTTGGGGGGAAGAGGGATACTGAGGGCGGAGAGCTGAGATGAGAATGGAGCATGGGTGCTGGGAGTGGAAGAGAGGGTATATTAGTTAGGGGGGAATCGGGGGTAGGTGGGGGTTTTGGGGTAGAAGAGGGGAAGAGGGAGATGGGGGAAGGTGTTAGGGGGTCACAAGGTGAGGGGGTTAAATGTGGGCTGGAGGTGCATAGGAGGGGTGAGGGTTGGGTGGGGTTTGGGGGTGAGTGGAAGAGGGGTGCAGTGGAAGCTGGGATGGAGTAGATGGAATTGAAGTCAATGGGGTAGAAGGGGCAGGGGAGTGGGAAGGGGTATTTGGGGAGGGGGGATGGGAAGGTGGGTTTGGGGAGGGCATGGCTTGACCCACTGGGGTCGCTGACAAGTGTGATGTAGCAGGGGCAGGGGAATCGTTGTGGAGGTGCAAATGTGGAAGGGACAGGGGGGTTGTGGGAGGCTGAGGCAGGGGGGATGTATAGGAGGGCTGAGTTGGGGAGGATGCGACCTGGGAGGTGACCTGGGAGGTGCCCTGGGAGGTGACCTGGGATGTGACCTGGGAGGTGAGACTATTTCGGTGTCGTTGTTGCCATCTATTTTTGTGGGCTGTTTGCTCATCTTTCGTCATAAACCTCTCTATAAACACATTGTAATGGGTTTCACTTCCTCTGAGTAAATGCTTGCTCCTCATTATGTACTCCACTGCCTCCTCATTGGAGAATTGCACCAGAACAGGTCTATTCTTGGTGCAATTGTAAGGTCCAACCCGTCGATTGATATCCACCTCGCGTTCTGCCATCTCTGCTCCAATACACCTCAATATCTCGTGCAATTCGTATTTTTCTGTTTCTATTCTCTCTTGTCTTGTTGGTGCCCTAGATTCGAATAATCCATGTATTATAATAGACCGTCTCCTCAGTAATTCATTGTCATGCTGGTAGCCTGTCCCCTGGGGATTCCCCATCCCAACCGCAGTCACTAACCCATCCCCCATTACTCCTCTATCCTTAG
>NC_091187.1:14677387-14679887 GCF_040958095.1 Procambarus clarkii
TCTGGAGAGTTTCTCATGAGTAGGCTGGCCGTTTTTCTGGTTTTATAGTAAATCGTCAGTTGTATCCTCTGATTTTTGTCTGTAGGGATAACGTTTCTATTAACAATATCTTTCAGGACCCTTTCCTCCGTTTTATGAGCTGTGGAAAAGAAGTTCCTGTAAAATAGTCTAATAGGGGGTATAGGTGTTGTGTTAGTTGTCTCTTCAGAGGTTGCATGGCTTTTCACTTTCCTTCTTATGATGTCTTCGATGAAACCATTGGAGAAGCCGTTATTGACTAGGACCTGCCTTACCCTACAGAGTTCTTCGTCGACTTGCTTCCATTCTGAGCTGTGGCTGAGAGCACGGTCGACGTATGCGTTAACAACACTCCTCTTGTACCTGTCAGGGCAGTCGCTGTTGGCATTTAGGCACATTCCTATGTTTGTTTCCTTAGTGTAGACTGCAGAGTGTATCGTGATCCAGCCTGTACTCCTCTTGACATGCCAGAAAGTATTCTGAGGAAACTACTCCAAGCTTGTACTAAAGAGGCACCCTTCTTGAGCCCGGATGGGCACATGTATAAGCAAGTAGATGGGGTCGCCATGGGTTCTCCCCTAGGTGTCCTGTTTGCAAACTTCTACATGGGTACCATCGAGCAAAAAGTCTTAGTCGACATGAACTTGAAACCGGCCATATACTGCAGGTATGTTGACGACATTTTTACACAGGTACCTGATGTCAGACATCTGCAGGAGCTGAAGGAGGCATTTGAGCAGAGTTCCGTGCTGCGTTTCACTTACGAGACGGAAAAGGATGGGAAGCTGCCTTTTCTAGATGTAACAGTCATGGAAAAGGGCGGAGGTTTCCACACTGCAGTCTACACTAAGGAAACAAACATAGGAATGTGCCTAAATGCCAACAGCGACTGCCCTGACAGGTACAAGAGGAGTGTTGTTAACGCATACGTCGACCGTGCTCTCAGCCACAGCTCAGAATGGAAGCAAGTCGACGAAGAACTCTGTAGGGTAAGGCAGGTCCTAGTCAATAACGGCTTCTCCAATGGTTTCATCGAAGACATCATAAGAAGGAAAGTGAAAAGCCATGCAACCTCTGAAGAGACAACTAACACAACACCTATACCCCCTATTAGACTATTTTACAGGAACTTCTTTTCCACAGCTCATAAAACGGAGGAAAGGGTCCTGAAAGATATTGTTAATAGAAACGTTATCCCTACAGACAAAAATCAGAGGATACAACTGACGATTTACTATAAAACCAGAAAAACGGCCAGCCTACTCATGAGAAACTCTCCAGACACAAAACAGAACGCTTTAAAAGAGACTAATGTCGTCTATGCCTTCAAATGCCCACTTGGGGACTGTAAGCTCCAAAAAACCCAGTATATAGGCAAGACAACAACATCTCTTTCTAGGCGTTTAACGATGCATAAGCAACAGGGCTCCATTAAGGAACATATAATCTCTTCCCATAACCAAACCATCGCCAGAGAAATCCTAGTAAACAACACAGAAATCATCGATAGATACAGCGATAGCAGGCGGCTTGACGTTTGCGAGGCACTACACATCAAGAAGTCAACACAAGCAATCAACAGCCAATTATTGCACAACTATATTCTACCCACCTCAAGACTCCGCTCCAATATAGAAGCATCAAGAAATATGGACCAATAGGTTTTCTACAAACACTTCTATTCAATACCCATTGTTTCTGTTCTGTCTTGTGTTGATACTTTTAATACCCTATTAATATCCCCTCTTGTTCTGTCTTGTGTTAATGCCACATCACCCCTCCCACCTCACTCAAATGTAGATATAAAATCAGAGATACGTTCTAATCAGTTGTGTATTTGTGAAGTCTTTGAAAATGTAATAAGTTTTACGAAACGCGCCCGTGTCGCGTCAGACTAGAAATAAAAATGAATTTTGGAGAAGTGATTTTTGATTTACCTCCAACAGTGAAGCGTAATGTACGAAAGATTGAGAAAATTCGTGTTAGAATTATTAATCTTACTTTTTCGGTCATATTTAATAATATATATATATATATATATATATATATATATATATATATATATATATATATATATATATATATATATGTTTATATATATATATATGTTTATATATATATATATATATATATATATATATATATATATATATATATATATATATATATATATATGAATATATATATAATTTATTTATTTATATATGTATTTATCACGTAACCACTAAGCCACGAAGCTGCTGTTAAACTATTTGTTTTTGTTAATTTTTTGTTAGTTTAACATATCAGTACACGCCTGGATATTCTTGCTTTGCTATTCACATATATTCGGACAAGTACCCGCAACTTTAAATGCATGTGAACATTTTAAAAGCAAAAATTGACTTTAATTAAGCGAAACTGCCAGACATGCAGCTAATTTAAATATTAATCTACGTGCTAAAAATATATATAAGCATAGTCTTGTATATATTTTTGGCTT
>NC_091187.1:14687387-14704946 GCF_040958095.1 Procambarus clarkii
CTGTTGGTCTCAAACTTCTCGCGCCGGCGAGAAACGATTGGCAGAGTTTCCTTCACCCTGATGCTCCTGTTACCTCGCAGTAAATAAGTACCTGGGAGTTAGTCAGCTGTCACGGGCTGCTTCCCGGGGGGTGGAGGCTTGATCGAGAACCGGGCCGATTTCGGGGGCACTAAAGCCCCGAAATTTTTTTAATTTTTTTTTTTAATTTTGCTTCGAGGGGCAAGTTTATTGGGCAGCGCCACTCATCTTGTGAGTGAACATACCGCCATAGCAGAATGTACAACACTCCCCAATAGGAAGAAAACCCGCTGGGTTGTTCATCCTGTCACTTGTACCCAGACACAGCTGGGACTTGCTTAACTGTCTCAAGTGAACAGCTCCTCAAACAAGAAGATTAACATTTATCAACCCTTAAAAGCTTACGTTATCTTGCGGGTGCAAAATGGGGAAATCTTTTAAGAACAGTATCAATATTTGACAAATAGTGTTTTCCTAACTCAAACAATGTGGGGTTTATTATTCTACAGTTATTCCTAATGTCTCTCAGGTGTTCACATTCACGTAGATAGTGGTCAAGGCGGTGTCCATCACTCTCACCACAGATTCTGCAACTTCGCTGATCAACTGTTGTTTCCATTCCAAATCTCCATGGATATTTGTATCCAAGACGGATTCTTGCTGAAATCATCTCAAGATAACCACAAAGATCCAAGCCCTCAGCATCATTGTATAACAACTATCCGCCAATTATAGCTGGGTTTTAAACCTTTTGAGTCAGGGACTCGGGGAGGTGGTTCACAGCTGGGAGAAGACGTCGTCTCTGGTTGTTAGGGGACGTCGTAAACGTCCCTGGCTAGTAGTTAGGCTCGTCTGTGTGTGCTGGGGGTCAGCGATCAGGTCAGGAGGAGAGAGGGAGGGAGGGTTAGGGAGGGAGGGAGGGAGAGAGGGAGGGAGAGAGGGAGGGAGGGAGGGAGGGAGAGAGGGAAGCAGCCGAGGAGAAATTGTGAAGGAGTGAGCCGTCATGTTTGGTTGGTATGTGTGGTTGGAGGTGCTTTTTGTGCATCTTTCTTCATTCCTCTCTCTCTCTCTCTCTCTCTCTCTCTCTCTCTCTCTCTCTCTCTCTCTCTCTCTCTCTCTCTCTCTCCCTCTCTCTCTCTCTCTCCCTCTCTCTCCCTCTCTCTCTCTCTCTCTCTCTCTCTCTCTTTCTCTCTCTCTCTCTCTCTCTCTCTCTCTCTCTCTCTCTCTCTCTCTCTCTCTCTCTCTCTCTCTCATACAGTAACGAGAGAAGGATACCGAACATAAATTATAATGCAGTTATAAGTGAAATTTAACATATTGATTTAGATCACATTAGATAACAACCAATTTTGCCTAAGTGTAGTGAGGTGTGAGCGTAAAGATCTAGAGAAGACGGTAGTGGAGACGTAGATCAGTAACACCTTAACGTAACTTAACCGTAACTTAACCGTAACGTCGCTTATGTGTCGATAAAGCTGTCGCATAAGTCGAGCGTCAGTTGAAAAAGTCGAGTACCAAGAGCTGAAGCCGCACAGATGGACGAACACTCTTATATAGCTTTTCAGAGTGTCATGAACCCGAATCAACCTGATCCTGGTTAGCCTGGTCAACCAGGCTGTGAATCATGCATCAGGCTGCGAGCAGCCGCGTTCAACAGCCTGGTTGACCAGCCCAGCAACCAGGAGGCCTGGGCGAGGACCGGGCCGAGGGGATGCTAAGCCCCGAAATCCTCGCAGTGTTGTGTGGAAGGGGGGGGGGGTTGGTTAGGCTAAAGATCAACCGGTTAACGTCAAAAGTCATTTAAGGTGTGATACCTTTCTTCTCCGTGTCCAACACTAATTACTACTGCTGAAACTTCCCTTTTTCTCCTATTTTTACCCTTCCCATGGCGTGGCACTGAGCCTGGTGAAGGCGCAGCGTCCCTGGGACGTCCCTGAAGCAGCACTTGACTTCTGGTGAAGGCGCAGCGTCCCTGGGACGTCCCTGAAGCAGCACTTGACTTCTGGTGAAGGCGCAGCGTCCCTGGGACGTCCCTGAAGCAGCACTTGACTTCTGGTGAAGGCGCAGCGTCCCTGGGACGTCCCTGTAGCAGCACTTGATCTCTGGTGAAGGCGCAGCGTCCCTGGGACGTCCCTGAAGCAGCACTTGACCCCTGGTGAAGGCGCAGCGTCCCTGGGACGTCCCTGAAGCAGCACTTGACCCCTGGTGAAGGCGCAGCGTTCCTGGGACGTCCCTGAAGCAGCACTTGACCCCTGGTGAAGGCGCAGCGTCCCTGGGACGTCCCTGTAGCAGCACTTGATCTCTGGTGAAGGCGCAGCGTCCCTGGGACGTCCCTGAAGCAGCACTTGACCCCTGGTGAAGGCGCAGCGTCCCTGGGACGTCCCTGAAGCAGCACTTGACCCCTGGTGAAGGCGCAGCGTCCCTGGGACGTCCCTGTAGCAGCACTTGACCCCTGGTGAAGGCGCGGCGTCCCTGGGACGTCCCTGTAGCAGCACTTGACCCCTGGTGAAGGCGCGGCGTCCCTGGGACGTCCCTGTAGCAGCACTTGACCCCTGGTGGAGTTCGGCGTCCCAAGAATCAGGTCACGCTTCCGTCCCCTCAATATAAACGGTCGCAGCTCACGCCTCGCTATCCAGCCAAGCCCCCCCCCCCCATCCCACCACCTTTTCCAGCAAAAGGTTTATCTCGCTATCTATTTCCCTCGTGATATCGGGAGCATGGAGGCGGCGTAGGGCAGGGCGGCCCCGCGCTCATGTAATCACACGAGAGAATTAAAACGTGACGAATAATTCTCCAGAGACCATCAAAGTTTTGTTTCACGAAGCCTACTATATTTCTTCTTTTTTCCCTTCATTGGATGGGAGGTTGGGCGTGGGATAGGTGGGGGGGGGGGAGAGTTGTTCTGGGAGGGTCTCCAGGTGGGGAATACTCGTTGGGATAGGAAGTACTCCAAGGGATAGGAAGAACGAGGCTACTCCAAGGGATAGGAACGACGAGGCTACTCCAAGGGATAGGAACAACGTGGCTACTCCAAGGGATAGGAAGATCGAGACTACTCCAAGGGATAGGAAGATCGAGGCTACTCCAAGGGATAGGAACAACGAGGCTACTCCAAGGGATAGGAAGATCGAGGCTACTCCAAGGGATAGGAAGATCGAGGCTACTCCAAGGGATAGGAACAACGAGGCTACTCCAAGGGATAGGAACAACGGGGCTACTCCAAGGGATAGGAACAACGTGGCTACTCCAAGGGATAGGAAGATCGAGGCTACTCCAAGGGATAGGAAGAACGAGGCTACTCCAAGGGATAGGAACGACGAGGCTACTCCAAGGGATAGGAACAACGTGGCTACTCCAAGGGATAGGAAGATCGAGACTACTCCAAGGGATAGGAAGATCGAGGCTACTCCAAGGGATAGGAACAACGAGGCTACTCCAAGGGATAGGAAGATCGAGGCTACTCCAAGGGATAGGAAGATCGAGGCTACTCCAAGGGATAGGAACAACGAGGCTACTCCAAGGGATAGGAACAACGGGGCTGCTCCAAGGGATAGGAACAACGAGGCTACTCCAAGGGATAGGAACAACGTGGCTACTCCAAGGGATAGGAAGATCGAGGCTACTCCAAGGGATAGGAACAACGAGGCTACTCCAAGGGATAGGAACATCGAGGCTACTCCAAGGGATAGGAACAACGTGGCTACTCCAAGGGATAGGAAGATCGAGGCTACTCCAAGGGATAGGAACGACGTGGCTACTCCAAGGGATAGGAACAACGTGGCTACTCCAAGGGATAGGAACAACGGGGCTACTCCAAGGGATAGGAACAACGTGGCTACTCCAAGGGATAGGAAGATCGAGACTACTCCAAGGAATAGGAAGATCGAGGCTACTCCAAGGGATAGGAACAACGAGGCTACTCCAAGGGGATAGGAAGATCGAGGCTACTCCAAGGGATAGGAAGATCGAGGCTACTCCAAGGGATAGGAACAACGAGGCTACTCCAAGGGATAGGAACAACGGGGCTACTCCAAGGGATAGGAACAACGAGGCTACTCCAAGGGATAGGAACAACGTGGCTACTCCAAGGGATAGGAACATCGAGGCTACTCCAAGGGATAGGAAGATCGAGGCTACTCCAAGGGATAGGAACAACGAGGCTACTCCAAGGGATATGAACATCGAGGCTACTCCAAGGGATAGGAACAACGGGGCTACTCCAAGGGATAGGAACAACGAGGCTACTCCAAGGGATAGGAACAACGTGGCTACTCCAAGGGATAGGAAGATCGAGGCTACTCCAAGGGATAGGAACAACGAGGCTACTCCAAGGGATAGGAACAACGAGGCTACTCCAAGGGATAGGAACAACGAGGCTACTCCAAGGGATAGGAAGATCGAGGCTACTCCAAGGGATAGGAACAACGAGGCTACTCCAAGGGATAGGAAGATCGAGCCTACTCCAAGGGATAGGAACAACGAGGCTACTCCAAGGGATAGGAACAACGAGGCTACTCCAAGGGATAGGAACAACGTGGCTACTCCAAGGGATAGGAAGATCGAGGCTACTCCAAGGGATAGGAACAACGAGGCTACTCCAAGGGATAGGAACAACGGGGCTACTCCAAGGGATAGGAACAACGAGGCTACTCCAAGGGATAGGAACAACGTGGCTACTCCAAGGGATAGGAACATCGAGGCTACTCCAAGGGATAGGAACAACGAGGCTACTCCAAGGGATAGGAACATCGAGGCTACTCCAAGGGATAGGAACAACGGGGCTACTCCAAGGGATAGGAACAACGGGGCTACTCCAAGGGATAGGAACAACGAGGCTACTCCAAGGGATAGGAACAACGAGGCTTCTCCAAGGGATAGGAACAACGTGGCTACTCCAAAGGATAGGAAGATCGAGGCTACTCCAAGGGATAGGAACAACGAGGCTACTCCAAGGGATAGGAACAACGAGGCTACTCCAAGGGATAGGAACAACGAGGCTACTCCAAGGGATAGGAAGATCGAGGCTACTCCAAGGGATAGGAACAACGAGGCTACTCCAAGGGATAGGAAGATCGAGGCTACTCCAAGGGATAGGAACAACGAGGCTACTCCAAGGGATAGAAACAACGAGGCTACTCCAAGGGATAGGAACAACGTGGCTACTCCAAGGGATAGGAAGATCGAGGCTACTCCAAGGGATAGGAACAACGAGGCTACTCCAAGGGATAGGAACAACGGGGCTACTCCAAGGGATAGGAACAACGGGGCTACTCCAAGGGATAGGAACTTCCTCCTGCAATGAGAGTTGCTTCAAGGCAAAACTGGGACGACATCTTCAAAAAGATGGATAGGTTCAAGTTCAAGTGCGTTTATTGAGACAATAAATGAACTCAAAGGGAGTTTATTTCTCAATAAACATTGAACTCTATCTCAAAGGGATAGAGTATTTTAGACAGTGTCTATCCTCCTTGTTGGATGGGGCAGTAATCTCAGAATTTGTCAATTCTGGAAATTTTGTTGACAAAGCAGTCCATCCCAGGAAGAAAGTACAAAGATCTTAAAGAAAGTACTTTAGCACAATTGTTATAGTCTACAGTTTGTACTACTGAAAATGCAAATATATTGGGCTGGGAGGCAATACAACAGAGAACTCCCATACTTAACCTAACCCAACCTAAACTAACCTAACCTAACCCAACCTAACGTAACCTAACCAAACCTAACCTAACCTAACCTAACCTACCCAAACCTAACCTAACCTAACCAAACCTAACCTAACTTAACCTAACCTAACCTAACCAAACCTAACCAAACCTAACCAAACCTAACCAAACCTAACCAAACCTAACCAAACCTAACCTAACCTAACTTAACCAAACCTAACCTAACCAAACCTATGCTATACGTAATATAAACAAACTAGGTATTAAAGAAACATGTTATATTTCAGGTCAAATTTCGCCTAAGATAGTCCTAGGATAAGTTTGGGTAGACGTAGCATAGACTAGGTTAGACATTGGATAGGCTTGGTTAGGTGTAGGATAGATTATTTAACGCTTAGGATAGATTATATAAGACTTATGATAGATTATTTAAGACTTATGATAGATTATTTTAGGCTTAGGTTAGATTATTTAAGGCTTAGGATATATTATTTTAGGCTTAGGATATATTATTTTAGGCTTAGGATATATTATTTTAGGCTACCTTACCTTGAGGTGCTTCCGGGGCTTAGCGTCCCCGCGGCCCGGTCGTCGACCAGGCCTCCTGGTTGCTGGACTGATCAACCAGGCTGTTAGACGCGGCTGCTCGCAGCCTGACGTATGAGTCACAGCCTGGTTGATCAGGTATCCTTTGGAGGTGCTTATCCAGTTCTCTCTTGAACACTGTGAGGGGTCTGCCAGTTATGCCCCTTATGTGTAGTGGAAGCGTGTTGAACAGTCTCGGGCCTCTGATGTTGATAGTTCTCTCTTGAACACTATTGTGAGGGGTCAGCCAGTTATGTCCCTTATGTGTAGTGGAAGCGTGTTGAACAGTCTCGGACCTCTGATGTTGATAGAGTTCCCTCTCAGAGTACCTGTTGCACCTCTGCTTTTCAACGGGGGTATTCTGCACATCCTGCCATGTCTTCTGGTCTCATGTGATGTTATTTCTGTGTGCAGGTTTGGGACCAGCCCCTCTAATATTTTCCACGTGTAAATTATTATGTATCTCTCCCGCCTGCGCTCAAGGGAGTACAGATTTAGGCTCTTTAGTCGGTCCCAATAGTTTAGGTGTTTTACTGAGTGGATTCTAGCAGTAAAGGATCTCTGCACGCTCTCCAGGTCAGCAATTTCTCCAGCTGTGAAAGGTGCTGTCATTGTGCAGCAGTACTCCACTCTAGAGAGCACAAGCGTTTTGAAAAGTATCATCATCGGTATAGCATCTCTAGTGTGAAAAGTTCTTGTTAAGGATAAGTTAGGTTAAGGCTTAGGGATAGGCTATGATAGACAATGTTAGACCTAGGATAGTTTAGGTTAAGCCAAGAATAGGTTAGGTGAGCCCTATGATAGTTCAAATTGAGCTTAGGATTGGTTAGGTCGTAAAGGCATATTTTAACCGTAGTTTACTGTAAAGATAAATTATGTTAATTGTTGTATTAGTCTTTGGTTTAATTACGATTTTCTTCATTTTTTTTAATTATTATCCTTACAATTATTATCTCGTTTTGAAGCCCATTTGGTATTTCTGTCTAATTTCATTCCTCGATCTTTTCTGGAGTCGAACCTGGTCAGCCACGGTACCATATCCCTGGCAGCTGACCAGTCACCCAGCCAGCCTGGAGACATTGGCTGACTGAGGGGATATGGTACTGAAATGCCAGGGATACCCAGTGGACCAGGTTCGAATCCTTGAGGGGTCATTGAGTTTACAGTTGAACATTGACTTGAGAATTATTCGTGCTTTACACAAACACTTACACTCGCTAATCCTTTGCAAAATCAGAGGCTGAAAACTTGCTAATCCTTAGCGGCTGAAGCCTCGCTATTTCTAGCATAATTTGCGGTTACAGATTCGCTATCCCTAGCATAATGAGCTGAAGCCTCGCTGACACGGGCGCCTGATAGCTGGGTGGACAGCACTTTGGATTGGTATTCCTGAGGTTCCGCGTTCGATCCCCGGTGGAGGCGGAGACAAATGGTTAAAATGTTTCTTTCACCCCTGATGCCTCTGTTACCTAGCAGTAAATAGGTACCTGGGAGTTAGACAGCTGCTACGGGCTGCTTCCTGGGTGTAACGAAAAGGAGGCCAGGTCGAGGACCGGGCCGCGGGGACGCTAAGCCCCGAAATTTTCTCAAGATAACCTCAAGACTCTAGCATAATCAGCAATTGCGACACAGCAAACGCCAGCGTACTGAAACCAGTGACAGAGCTCCCTTGACTTGGACTGAAGTAGCACTGGACCCGGGAACAGTAACACTAAATACAGGCAACAACGGAACCAAAAGTAACACGCTAGGCGCCGGCGGCTGAAGTAACGATAGATTATTTAAGACTTATGATAGATTATTTAAGACTTATGATAGATTATTTAAGACTTATGATAGATTATTTTAGGCTTAGGTTAGATTATTTAAGGCTTAGGATATATTATTTTAGGCTTAGGATATATTATTTTAGGCTTAGGATATATTATTTTAGGCTACCTTACCTTGAGGTGCTTCCGGGGCTTAGCGTCCCCGCGGCCCGGTCGTCGACCAGGCCTCCTGGTTGCTGGACTGATCAACCAGGCTGTTAGACGCGGCTGCTCGCAGCCTGACGTATGAGTCACAGCCTGGTTGATCAGGTATCCTTTGGAGGTGCTTATCCAGTTCTCTCTTGAACACTGTGAGGGGTCTGCCAGTTATGCCCCTTATGTGTAGTGGAAGCGTGTTGAACAGTCTCGGGCCTCTGATGTTGATAGTTCTCTCTTGAACACTATTGTGAGGGGTCAGCCAGTTATGTCCCTTATGTGTAGTGGAAGCGTGTTGAACAGTCTCGGACCTCTGATGTTGATAGAGTTCCCTCTCAGAGTACCTGTTGCACCTCTGCTTTTCAACGGGGGTATTCTGCACATCCTGCCATGTCTTCTGGTCTCATGTGATGTTATTTCTGTGTGCAGGTTTGGGACCAGCCCCTCTAATATTTTCCACGTGTAAATTATTATGTATCTCTCCCGCCTGCGCTCAAGGGAGTACAGATTTAGGCTCTTTAGTCGGTCCCAATAGTTTAGGTGTTTTACTGAGTGGATTCTAGCAGTAAAGGATCTCTGCACGCTCTCCAGGTCAGCAATTTCTCCAGCTGTGAAAGGTGCTGTCATTGTGCAGCAGTACTCCACTCTAGAGAGCACAAGCGTTTTGAAAAGTATCATCATCGGTATAGCATCTCTAGTGTGAAAAGTTCTTGTTAAGGATAAGTTAGGTTAAGGCTTAGGGATAGGCTATGATAGACAATGTTAGACCTAGGATAGTTTAGGTTAAGCCAAGAATAGGTTAGGTGAGCCCTATGATAGTTCAAATTGAGCTTAGGATTGGTTAGGTCGTAAAGGCATATTTTAACCGTAGTTTACTGTAAAGATAAATTATGTTAATTGTTGTATTAGTCTTTGGTTTAATTACGATTTTCTTCATTTTTTTTAATTATTATCCTTACAATTATTATCTCGTTTTGAAGCCCATTTGGTATTTCTGTCTAATTTCATTCCTCGATCTTTTCTGGAGTCGAACCTGGTCAGCCACGGTACCATATCCCTGGCAGCTGACCAGTCACCCAGCCAGCCTGGAGACATTGGCTGACTGAGGGGATATGGTACTGAAATGCCAGGGATACCCAGTGGACCAGGTTCGAATCCTTGAGGGGTCATTGAGTTTACAGTTGAACATTGACTTGAGAATTATTCGTGCTTTACACAAACACTTACACTCGCTAATCCTTTGCAAAATCAGAGGCTGAAAACTTGCTAATCCTTAGCGGCTGAAGCCTCGCTATTTCTAGCATAATTTGCGGTTACAGATTCGCTATCCCTAGCATAATGAGCTGAAGCCTCGCTGACACGGGCGCCTGATAGCTGGGTGGACAGCACTTTGGATTGGTATTCCTGAGGTTCCGCGTTCGATCCCCGGTGGAGGCGGAGACAAATGGTTAAAATGTTTCTTTCACCCCTGATGCCTCTGTTACCTAGCAGTAAATAGGTACCTGGGAGTTAGACAGCTGCTACGGGCTGCTTCCTGGGTGTAACGAAAAGGAGGCCAGGTCGAGGACCGGGCCGCGGGGACGCTAAGCCCCGAAATTTTCTCAAGATAACCTCAAGACTCTAGCATAATCAGCAATTGCGACACAGCAAACGCCAGCGTACTGAAACCAGTGACAGAGCTCCCTTGACTTGGACTGAAGTAGCACTGGACCCGGGAACAGTAACACTAAATACAGGCAACAACGGAACCAAAAGTAACACGCTAGGCGCCGGCGGCTGAAGTAACGATAGATTATTTAAGACTTATGATAGATTATTTAAGACTTATGATAGATTATTTAAGACTTATGATAGATTATTTTAGGCTTAGGTTAGATTATTTAAGGCTTAGGATATATTATTTTAGGCTTAGGATATATTATTTTAGGCTTAGGATATATTATTTTAGGCTACCTTACCTTGAGGTGCTTCCGGGGCTTAGCGTCCCCGCGGCCCGGTCGTCGACCAGGCCTCCTGGTTGCTGGACTGATCAACCAGGCTGTTAGACGCGGCTGCTCGCAGCCTGACGTATGAGTCACAGCCTGGTTGATCAGGTATCCTTTGGAGGTGCTTATCCAGTTCTCTCTTGAACACTGTGAGGGGTCTGCCAGTTATGCCCCTTATGTGTAGTGGAAGCGTGTTGAACAGTCTCGGGCCTCTGATGTTGATAGTTCTCTCTTGAACACTATTGTGAGGGGTCAGCCAGTTATGTCCCTTATGTGTAGTGGAAGCGTGTTGAACAGTCTCGGACCTCTGATGTTGATAGAGTTCCCTCTCAGAGTACCTGTTGCACCTCTGCTTTTCAACGGGGGTATTCTGCACATCCTGCCATGTCTTCTGGTCTCATGTGATGTTATTTCTGTGTGCAGGTTTGGGACCAGCCCCTCTAATATTTTCCACGTGTAAATTATTATGTATCTCTCCCGCCTGCGCTCAAGGGAGTACAGATTTAGGCTCTTTAGTCGGTCCCAATAGTTTAGGTGTTTTACTGAGTGGATTCTAGCAGTAAAGGATCTCTGCACGCTCTCCAGGTCAGCAATTTCTCCAGCTGTGAAAGGTGCTGTCATTGTGCAGCAGTACTCCACTCTAGAGAGCACAAGCGTTTTGAAAAGTATCATCATCGGTATAGCATCTCTAGTGTGAAAAGTTCTTGTTAAGGATAAGTTAGGTTAAGGCTTAGGGATAGGCTATGATAGACAATGTTAGACCTAGGATAGTTTAGGTTAAGCCAAGAATAGGTTAGGTGAGCCCTATGATAGTTCAAATTGAGCTTAGGATTGGTTAGGTCGTAAAGGCATATTTTAACCGTAGTTTACTGTAAAGATAAATTATGTTAATTGTTGTATTAGTCTTTGGTTTAATTACGATTTTCTTCATTTTTTTTAATTATTATCCTTACAATTATTATCTCGTTTTGAAGCCCATTTGGTATTTCTGTCTAATTTCATTCCTCGATCTTTTCTGGAGTCGAACCTGGTCAGCCACGGTACCATATCCCTGGCAGCTGACCAGTCACCCAGCCAGCCTGGAGACATTGGCTGACTGAGGGGATATGGTACTGAAATGCCAGGGATACCCAGTGGACCAGGTTCGAATCCTTGAGGGGTCATTGAGTTTACAGTTGAACATTGACTTGAGAATTATTCGTGCTTTACACAAACACTTACACTCGCTAATCCTTTGCAAAATCAGAGGCTGAAAACTTGCTAATCCTTAGCGGCTGAAGCCTCGCTATTTCTAGCATAATTTGCGGTTACAGATTCGCTATCCCTAGCATAATGAGCTGAAGCCTCGCTGACACGGGCGCCTGATAGCTGGGTGGACAGCACTTTGGATTGGTATTCCTGAGGTTCCGCGTTCGATCCCCGGTGGAGGCGGAGACAAATGGTTAAAATGTTTCTTTCACCCCTGATGCCTCTGTTACCTAGCAGTAAATAGGTACCTGGGAGTTAGACAGCTGCTACGGGCTGCTTCCTGGGTGTAACGAAAAGGAGGCCAGGTCGAGGACCGGGCCGCGGGGACGCTAAGCCCCGAAATTTTCTCAAGATAACCTCAAGACTCTAGCATAATCAGCAATTGCGACACAGCAAACGCCAGCGTACTGAAACCAGTGACAGAGCTCCCTTGACTTGGACTGAAGTAGCACTGGACCCGGGAACAGTAACACTAAATACAGGCAACAACGGAACCAAAAGTAACACGCTAGGCGCCGGCGGCTGAAGTAACAGAAGCCTAGGCAACAGCAATTTTAGTTGCAGTAACAGTAGCAACAACAACAGTTGCAGTAACAGTAGCAACAACAACAGTTGCAGTAACAGTAGCAACAACAACAGTTGCAGTAACAGTAGCAACAACAACAGTTGCAGTAACAGTAGCAACAACAACAGTTGCAGTAACAGTAGCAACAACAACAGTTGCAGTAACAGTAGCAACAACAACAGTTGCAGTAACAGTAGCAACAACAACAGTTGCAGTAACAGTAGCAACAACAACAGTTGCAGTAACAGTAGCAACAACAACAGTTGCAGTAACAGTAGCAACAACAACAGTTGCAGGAACAGTAGCAACAACAACAGTTGCAGTAACAGTAGCAACAACAACAGTTGCAGTAACAGTAGCAACAACAACAGTTGCAGTAACAGTAGCAACAACAACAGTTGCAGGAACAGTAGCAACAACAACAGTTGCAGTAACAGTAGCAACAACAACAGTTGCAGGAACAGTAGCAACAACAACTGTTGGAACAGGAACAACAACAGCAGCAATGACAGTAGCAGTAACAAAAGCAATAACAGCCATATAAAAAGTAGCAACAACAGTACCAGGAACAGTATCAGCAGCAGTAGCAACAGTATCAGTTGGAACAAAAGAAGTAGCATCACTAACATCATCAGTAACAGTACCAGTAACAGAAGCAGCATCATCTGTATCAGTAACAGTAGCAGCAATAGAGGTTACTAGCTGTTACTAGCAGTAACAGCATCATCTGTATCAGTAACAGTAGCAGCAATAGAGGTTACTAGCTGTTACTAGCAGTAACAGTAGCATCTGTATCAGTAACAGTAGCAGCAATAGAGGTTACTAGCTGTTACTAGCAGTAACAGTAGCATCTGTATCAGTAACAGTAGCAGCAATAGAGGTTACTAGCTGTTACTAGCAGTAACAGTAGCATCTGTATCAGTAACAGTAGCAGCAATAGAGGTTACTAGCTGTTACTAGCAGTAACAGTAGCATCTGTATCAGTAACAGTAGCAGCAATAGAGGTTACTAGCTGTTACTAGCAGTAACAGTAGCATCTGTATCAGTAACAGTAGCAGCAATAGAGGTTACTAGCTGTTACTAGCAGTAACAGTAGCATCTGTATCAGTAACAGTAGCAGCAATAGAGGTTACTAGCAGTAGCAGCAGCAGCTGTATCAAAAAACGGTAACAGTAACATTAGCGGTAGTAGCAACAGCCAGCATTGCTAACATCAACGGTATAAGTAGCAGCAGCAACAGTAGCAGCAACAGAAGCGACATTGCCATCATCAACAGTAGCAATCGTCAAACTCCACAAAAAAAATAATTCGGAGAAAGTTCCTGTGCATCAGAAGTAGAAACATTGCCTCCAACAGGAAGTCCCAAACACACAGATTAATAGTAGCAATAACAGATGCAATTAAAGGTGAACTTAGGTAGCACAGTCATTAATAACGACATGAACGTTCATCCGGTGAGTGAACAGCCTCAGGTATTACCAGCGAGCAGTTCTACACTACTGTTCAAAGCCTCTTAAGATGAACACAAAAGAGTGCCATCTTGAACCACAGGACCAAAACAGAAAACGGAATATAAGATGTCGAGGCAAATATAAAAATTTGTTTCTCAATATTTGTTAATACATTCTTTTTATTCAATTATATTACGTTTCGAATTTGTATTTTATTGATTCGTGTTTTAAACGCGAGAGTTTTATTATGCGTATTTTTCGCCCTGTTTAGCGTTAAGATATGTAAATGTGGGTTGTCATTTTCATATTGTATTTATGGCCGTTCTGCCAGCGATAATGGCCACGTTCAAGCCATACTTCCTGTCCACTAATTCAGACTTTTAAACAAGTCTACCCTCCTTAATTTTAAGCCTTTTTCAGCTGGTCAATGTATTCGTGCACTCTCTCAAAGCCGGCGGTTAGGTTAAGATATTCACAGTTCTTGAACGATTCGCGTTCTCGTTCGTCTAGCCTTTGGGTACGTTCAGTTGCTAAGCGTTTTTTGGGGGGCTGCGTTCATTAATTTTAGAATTTTTAGGCTCATTTCAGGTATTTAAGAGTTTTAACTATGAGGAGAAAGCGACAAGCCATTACGACTATATAGCACTGAGAAGGGTTCAGGATAAGGATTTGGGATGGGACGGGGAAAAGGAATGGTGCCCAACCACTTGTGGACGGTCGGGGATTGAACGCCGACCTGCATGACGCTCTACAGTCCAGCCCATGTGAGGGGTGGGGGGGGGACGCTCTCAATTATTACTTATTTTGAACAAAGCTCTTCAATTATTTTTAGTTTGTGGGTCATGTTCAATTATTTCGATTTTGAGTTGCGTTCATTTATTCCCGATTTTGAATTGCGTTCAATTATTCCCAGATGAGTGACCGGCTGCATTTAATAATTTAGAGATTTGCGAACCGCATTCAGTTATTCCTATTTTCCGTCTTATTCAAATATTGGTCAAATTACGAACGGTGGTCAGTACAAGCTACGGCCATTGGTGAATACAAGTGCGGGCCGCATTCAGTAAAATCGCGAGCCGCAATTAATGCAAATTGCGGTACACATTCAATTAGATTACGGTAAGCTTTCAATAATGTTTACGGGGCCGCATTTATCGAAATTGCGGCGGGGGTGGGGGGGGAAGGGGAGGAAGCTTCAACTAATCACCCCCACCCCCCCCCCCACCTGTCCTCACGTCTGGACGTGAATCATTAAATAGCATTCAATCACAAAGTTCCATACCTGTCTTTAACCTGTTGCGCCATTATATATTTCGGAAACTTTCGGATTGAATAGATCACTTGTCATTAATGGTCATGTAATGGTAAGGGAGCCGGTCGGTCGAGCGGACAGCACTCTGAACTTGTGATCCTGTGGTCCTGGGTTCGATCCCAGGCGCCGGCCAGAAACAATGGGCAGAGTTTCTTTCACCCTATGCCCCCTGTTACCTAGCAGTAAAAATAGGTACCTGGGTGTTAGTCAGCTGTCACAGGCTGCTTCCTGGGGGTGGAGGTCTGGTCGAGGACCGGGCCGCGAGGACACTAAATAGCCCCGAAATCATCTCAAGATAACCTCAAGATGATGTCAAACGCTTACCTTCCTATAGTAACTACTGTATATCTGTTACAAATATCTAATTACTCATGTTACAAATATCTAATTACTCATGTTACTAATATCTAATTACTCATTTTCCCCGTCATTTAACTCTACAAACTACCACTCTGGGGATCTTCCGTCTTTCAAAAAACCGTTTGAGATACTTTTTCGCGAGAGAATAATACTTTTCCTTTGATAGTGTGTGATATAACACAAAGTTATTCCCGCAAAATGTTTTGCCTGTTCAATTATTCGGGATTTGTGGGCGCGTTCAATTAAGAACATGTTTACGGTCGCGTTCACACCGCAGGATAGCTTTATCTGATTCCCGGCGACCCTTCACAGGGTAAGTGCATATAAACTTGTTCAGGGATGGGAGAGGTGAAGAGAGAGAGAGGGGTGGGAGAGAGAGGGGTGGGAGAGAGAGGGGTGGGAGAGAGAGGTGGGAGAGAGAGGTGAAGAGAGAGAGGGGGGTGGGAGAGAGGGGTGGGAGAGAGAGGGGTGAAGAGAGAGAGGGGGGGTGGGAGAGAGAGGGCGTGGGAGAGAGGGGTGGGAGAGAGAGAGGGGTGGGAGAGAGGGGTGGGAGAGAGAGGGGTGGGAGAGAGAGGGGTGGGAGAGAGAGGGGTGAAGAGAGAGAGGGGGGTGGGAGAGAGAGGGGGGGTGGGGGAGAGAGAGGGGTGGGAGAGAGAGGGGTGGGAGAGAGAGGGGTGGGAGAGAGGGGTGGGAGAGAGAGGGGTGGGAGAGAGAGGGGTGGGAGAGAGAGTGGTGGGAGAGAGAGTGGTGGGAGAGAGAGGGCGTAGGAGAGAGGGGTGGGAGAGAGAGAGGGATGGGAGAGAGAGGGATGGGAGAGAGAGGGGTGGGAGAGACAGACAGACTCCTCACCGTGAAGCCCCTTCCCCCCTCCAGCCGTGAGTAGGTAAAGAAATTAATAATCCATGCTTGGCTGCCTTGCCTTTAATCTCCTGGGTAATTCTCAGAATTGTGTAGTCATGACAGGTAATGAGCTACCTTCAGTTATTGCCAAGGAAACAGAGAGAGAGAGAGAGAGAGAGAGAGAGAGAGAGAGAGAGAGAGAGAGAGAGAGAGAGAGAGAGAGAGAGAGGGAGAGAGAGTGTGTGAGAGAGAGAGAGAAGAGAGAGAGAGAGAGAGAGAGAGAGAGAGAGAGAGAGAGAGAGAGAGAGAGAGAGAGAGAGAGAGAGAGAGAGAGTGTGAGAGAGAGAGAGAAGAGAGAGAGAGAGAGAGAGAGAGAGAGAGAGAGAGAGAGAGAGAGAGAGAGAGAGAGAGAGAGAGAGAGTTCTGGGGGTAAAAATAGCCTAAGCCACTCTATCCCTTTGAGATGTAATTTTTCTTGTCTCAATAAACATGAAATTGAGAGTCCAGAAACTAATGCTATTCTGCTATCTAATCCTTCCTTATTGTGGGTGGTGTTGACTCAGTAGGTAGAGCTACGGGCTGCTGTTTGTGTGGTTGTGGTTCAAGGTTCCGATGGCCCCACAAGTGAATAAAATACTAAATATATTTATATGTCTTACCTAATAGCCCGAACCGCGCTACTTGGCCTAGTATGCAAGGCCCGATTTGCCAAACAGATAGAGTGAATTTCGCTTTCTTCATATATATTTTTTCAAATTTGTTTATTCCAATTAATATTATTGTAATATAGTATGAACATGAATTACTGAATAAGTTATTTTAGCTTAGGTTAGGATAAGTTAAGTTAGGTTAGGTTAAGTTTGGTTAGGTAAGGTTAAGTTAAGTTAGATTAGGTTAGGTTTGGTTAGGTAAGGTTAAGTTAAGTTAGGTTAGGTTAGGTTACGTTACGTTTGATCAAATTTCTTTGTTAATTTTAACTCAGAACTAAAAAATAATTAAATTATATATAATATAATGGAAAGCTTTATCATTCCATCAGAAAAAATATTTAATATTTCACAATTACATATATATATATATATATATATATATATATATATATATATATATATATATATATATATATATATATATATATATATATATATATATATTGCAACATACTTGCTATCGTGTTAGTCTCACTAACCCTCCATGAGAGGTCATGACCCCTACACCCAACCCATCAGTTATCACATCACAGTCAAGCACAAACACAAATTATTCCTCAGCATGTGACTCAAAACTCTAATTTATCAAAGCAAAATAAACTAATCAGCAAAATCAGATATGACGCGTATGACACCGGGATTATTTCATTCTAAAACCAAAGTTTATACATGAAAAAGTAAATGATCAAACCTACTAATTTAAACGACTTATACATATATATAAACTACTTATATCTAAATGACTTAAACATATCTAAATGACTTGTACATATCTAAACGACTTATACATATCTAAATGACTTATACATATCTAAATGACTTATACATATCTAAACGACTTATACATATCTAAATGAC
>NC_091187.1:14705446-14715446 GCF_040958095.1 Procambarus clarkii
AATTTTCTTTTGCTTTTATTTCTGCTTCGTCATCGGTTATAATTTTTTTTGTATTAACTTTCCCGTCTCCTCCTCTCCCCCCTTTCTTTGTTGCCTTTTGTTTCTGGCTACTTTCCCTTCCCACGTGTCTTCTCTCTTTCTCCTGTGTCCTCTCTCTCTCTCTCTCTCTCTCTCTCTCTCTCTCTCTCTCTCTCTCTCTCTCTCTCTCTCTCTCTCTCTCTCTCTCTCTCTCTCTCTCTCTCTCTACTTTCTTCTTGCCTGTTCCTTCGTAATTTTTACGTTACGAAGATATTTTTGTTTTTTCTGTCATCTCTTTCCCTTTTTCTGTTCCATCTTCTCTGCCTGGTCTTGTCTGTTCTGTCCATTCTCCTTTTCTATCCACTTCCCCTATATGTCAACTTCTCTTTTTTTCTTTCTCACTTCCCTTTTTCTGCTCGGGTTTTTCCTGTTTATCAACTTCCCTCTTTCTGTCCCTTTTGCGTTTTCTATTCCCCCCGTTTCTATCCTTTATTTTTATACCCCATTCCTCCCTGTTTTATACCCCATTCCTCCCTGTTTTATACCCCATCAAAATCATCTGTGTACAGGTTCCTGAGCCTGTTGGGCTCTATCATATCTACACTTGAAACTGTGTATGGAGTCAGCCTCCACCACATCACTGCCTAATGCATTCCACCTGTTAACTACTCTGACACTGAAAAAAGTTCTTTCTAACGTCTCTGTGGCTCATTTGGGTACTCAGTTTCCACCTGTGTCCCCTTGTTCGCGCACCACCAGTGTTGAATAGTTTATCCTTGTTTACCCTGTCAATACCCCTGAGGATTTTGTAGGTAGTGATCATGTCTCTCCTTACTCTTCTGTCTTCCAGTGTCGTAAGGTGCATCTCTCGCAGCCTTTCCTCGTAACTCATGCCTCTTAGTTCGGGGACTAGTCTAGTGGCATACCTCTGAACTTTTTCCAGCTCCATCTTGTGCTTGACAAGGTACGGGCTCCATGCTGGGGCCGCATACTCCAGGATTGGTCTTACATATGTGGTATACAAGATTCTGAATGATTCCTTACACAGGCTCCTGAACGCTGTTCTGATGTTAGCCAGCCTCGCATATACCGCAGACGTTATTCTCTTTATGTGGGCTTCAGGAGACAGGTTTGGTGTGACATCAACTCCTAGATCTTTCTCTCTGTCCGTTTCATGAAGGACGTCGTCTCCCATTCTGTATCCTGTGTCTGGCCTTCTGTTTCCGGCGCCAGTTTCATTACTTTGCATTTACTCGGGTTGAACTTGAGCAGCCATTTGTTGGACTATTCATTCAATCTGTCTAGGTCGTCCTGTAGCCTCCTACTATCATCCTCTGTTTCAATCCTCCTCATAATTTTTGCAATATCAGCAAACATTGAGAGAAACGATTCTATACCCTCTGGGAGATCATTTACATATATCAGAAACAGTATAGGTCCAAGGACTGACTCCTGCGGGACTCCACTCATAACGTCTCGCCAATCTGAGACCTCACCTCTCACAGTGACTCGTTGTCTCCTGTTGCTTAGGTACTCCCTTATCCAATGGATTACCTTCCCTTTCACTCCAGCCTGCATCTCCAGCTTTTTCACTAGCCTCTTGTGTGGTACTGTGTCAAAGACTTTCTGGCAATCCAAAAATATGCAGTCTGCCCACCCTTCTCTTTCTTGCCTTATTTTTGTTGCCTGGTCGTAGAATTCAAGTAACCCTGTGAGGCAGGACCTGCCATCCCTGAACCCATGTTGATGCTGTGTTACAAAGTTCCTTCGCTCCAGATGTTCCACTAGCTTTCTTCACACAATCTTCTCCATCAGCTTGCATGGTATGCAGGTTAGGGACACTGACCTGTAGTTCAGTGCCTCCTGTCTATCCCCTTTCTTGTATATCGGGACTACGTTAGCTGCTTTCCAAATATCTGGCAGTTTCCCTGTTGCCAGTGATTTGTTATACACTATGGAGAGTGGCAGGCACAGTTCTTCTGCTCCTTCCTTTAGTATCCAAGGGGAGATTCCATCTGGGCCTATAGCCTTTGTCACATCCATCTCTAGCTAGGTGAATAGCTGCACCAGGTGAAAGGGAACATTATTCAAATATTTCCGTCCTGCCAGGGGAAACTGAACCAGCGATCTGTCTGTCTCTCACTCTCTCTCTCTCTCTCTCTCTCTCTCTCTCTCTCTCTCTCTCTCTCTCTCTCTCTCTCTCTCTCTCTCTCTCTCTCTCTCTCTCTCTCTCTCTCGTAATATTTGTAATCAATGTGTTGCATGTATATATATATGCTTATGTAGCATATATGTGCGTATGTAAGTACATAATTATAAATACATACAATTAATCAGGGAATATAGAATTCTGGGGATTTTTCTTGTAAACCGTTTACTTCTGATCATATATTAACTCCGCTGAGGTTAACCTTTCAACTGTACGCCACAATTGCTCGTGTCTTGGCAGAATACAAATGGCTTGTCTTGGAGATGTTGTTGTTGTTGTTAAAGATTCGCTACCTGGAATGAAGTTCCAAGTAGCACGGGCTATGGTGAGCCCCTCTTGGAGATGAAGCAGGTACGTGTATAATCTCACGCCCCAAGACATCCTGCATCTTGAAATTCATAGATGCTCTTCTGCAGGTCAGATTGGAAGTTCGCGAATGACGCACGCGAAGCGCATTTCACCGGTGTGAAGTATGGAATCTGGACCGCCATCAGGGAGGCGTTGGGTGCCTCTGAACCTTCTATTATCGACGTTCTTTTGTCTCCTCTGGTCTGGCGGGGGCTGTGAATTCCTTTAACCCAGATGGAGTGTCTCAGGGAGTCTTGGGAGGAGAGTTCGATCCCATTCAATTACTTCAATATTGTTCCAAGGTTGGATTTTTTTGTGTTTATTGTTTTATGGCGCCAGTTGTGTTGTCTGGAATATGGGTCATGGGCCCTAGTGCGGCTCATTGTGATCAGTGTCCTGTGTACTCTCTAGTGCACTGTTGTACTCTAGCACTGTTGCACTCTAGTGCACTGTTGTACTCTCTAGCACTGTTGCACTCTCTAGCACTGTTGCACTCTCTAGCACTGTTGCACTCTCTAGCACTGTTGCACTCTCTAGCACTGTTGCACTCTCTAGCACTATTGCACTCTCTTGCACTGTTGCACTCTCTTGCACTGTTGTACTCTCTTGCACTGTTGTACTCTCTTGCACTGTTGCACTCTCTTGCACTGTTGCACTCTCTAGCACTGGTGTACTCTCTTGCACTGTTGCACTCTCTTGCACTGTTGCACTCTCTTGCACTGTTGCACTCTCTTGCACTGTTGCACTCTCTTGCACTGTTGCACTCTCTAGCACTGTTGCACTCTCTTGCACTGTTGCACTCTCTTGCACTGTTGCACTCTCTTGCACTGTTGCACTCTTGCACTGTTGCACTCTCTTGCACTGTTGCACTCTCTTGCACTGTTGCACTCTCTTGCACTGTTGCACTCTCTAGCACTGTTGCACTCTCTTGCACTGTTGCACTCTCTTGCACTGTTGCACTCTCTAGCACTGGTGTACTCTCTTGCACTGTTGCACTCTCTTGCACTGTTGCACTCTCTTGCACTGTTGCACTCTCTTGCACTGTTGCACTCTCTAGCACTGTTGCACTCTCTTGCACTGTTGCACTCTCTTGCACTGTTGCACTCTCTTGCACTGTTGCACTCTCTTGCACTGTTGCACTCTCTTGCACTGTTGCACTCTCTAGCACTGTTGTACTCTCTAGCACTGTTGCACTCTCTTGCACTGTTGCACTCTCTTGCACTGTTGCACTCTCTAGCACTGTTGTACTCTCTTGCACTGTTGCACTCTCTTGCACTGTTGCACTCTCTAGCACTGTTGCACTCTCTAGCACTGTTGCACTCTCTTGCACTGTTGCACTCTCTTGCACTGTTGTACTCTCTAGCACTGTTGCACTCTCTTGCACTGTTGCACTATCTTGCACTGTTGCACTCTCTTGCACTGTTGCACTCTCTTGCACTGTTGCACTCTCTAGCACTGGTGTACTCTCTTGCACTGTTGCACTCTCTAGCACTGTTGCACTCTCTTGCACTGTTGCACTCTCTTGCACTGTTGCACTCTCTTGCACTGTTGCACTCTCTTGCACTGTTGCACTCTCTTGTGTATTCTCATTGATATTGTTGGTGAGATCATGTCTGTTATGATCAGCATTTGTAACTTTCCTCTTTCCTGCCAGAGATATCTTGAACAAATTACTCCAGTCTCGAAATGCTGAGGAAACCTTTCAACAGATGCCACCATTGGTCAATGAATCATCATCAGATACAGAGTGGTGATGCTCTCTCTCTCTCTCTCTCTCTCTCTCTCTCTCTCTCTCTCTCTCTCTCTCTCTCTCTCTCTCTCTCTCTCTCTCTCTCTGTCTCTCTGTCTCTCTGTCTCTCTCTCTGTCTGTCTGTCTCTCTCTGTCTCTCTCTCTCTCTCTCTCTCTCTCTCTCTCTCTCTCTCTCTCTCTCTCTCTCTCTGTCTCTCTCTCTCTCTCTCTCTCTCTCTCTGTCTGTCTGTCTGTCTCTCTCTCTCTCTCTCTCTCTCTCTCTCTCTCTCTCTCTCGTAACTCATAAATCTTCTTAAATTTGTGTGCAAGGCGAGTATATATATAAGATGTTGAGCAGGATCTTATCGAGGTAGGAGGAGTTAGGGAGTGGAGGTTGACGTGGTTGTACTTGGTGGAGGAGGAGCTGCTCCTTCAGGTGTTCTCGGAATAAGTGGACAGGTGTATTTAGAGTAAGAGGATGGGCGTGTGGCCCAGCTCGTCCTCCTAAGGCTCCCCATCGTCAAGAAACTGACGTACTGAAGTGCCTTTTTCCTAACCTGCCAGAGGACCCAAAACAGAAAACGGGAGAGTGTGTCACTTTCGCCAGCCGCTTCCATTTTGTAGTACGACGATTTTTATTCTAATATTAGGCCTAGACAACTAGGCCTAATATTAGAATGGGAAAAGATGAACTAGGGTTACCTTGAGATGATTTCGGGGCTTAGCGTCCCCGCGGCCCGGTCCTCGACCAGGCCTCTTTTTTGTTACACACCCCCAGGAAGCAGCCCGTAGCAGCTGTCTAACTCCCAGGTACCTATTTACTGCTAGGTAAACAGGTACATTAGAGTGAAAGAAACTCTGTTCATTTGTTTCCTCCACTGGGGGATCGAACCCAGAAGTTCAGGACTACGAATCCCGAGTGCTGTCCACTCAGCCGTCAGGCCCCTGACAGGGGTGGAAGCCAGTACACGTGGGCGTGGGTGGAAGCCAGTACACGTGGGCGTGGGTGGAAGCCAGTACACGTGGGCGTGGGTGGAAGCCAGTACACGTGGGCGTGGGGGGGGGGGTTGAGGATGGCTTCATATAAAAGTCAAATCAATCTACAATCTTAAAACAAAGTATGGTAAGAAATACTTACTCTGAAAGGCAATCAGCCGCCGGAAAGGCGTGGTCCAAGAGCTTAAGCTCGATCCAGGCATTCCCAAAGAGGTGGGTAAAAAAACAGGTGAGCATACACACACACACACACACACACACACACACACATGGAGTATGCAGCCCCAGCATGGAGTCCATATCTAGTCAAGGATAAGACTAAACTGGAAAAGGTTCAAAGGTTTGCCACCAGACTAGTACCCGAGCTGAGAGGTATGAGCTACGAGGAGAGACTACGGGAATTAAACCTCACTTCGCTGGAAGACAGAAGAGTTAGGGGGGACATGATCACCACATTCAAGATTCTGAAGGGGATTGATAGGGTAGATAAAGACAGTCTATTTAACACAAGGGGCACACGTACTAGGGGACACAGGTGGAAACTGAGTGCCCAAATGAGCCACAGAGATATTAGAAAGAACTTTTTTAGTGTCAGAGTGGTTGACAAATGGAATGCATTAGGAAGTGATGTGGTGGAGGCTGACTCCATACACAGTTTCAAGTGTAGATATGACAGAGCCCGATAGGCTCAGGAATCTGTACACCTGTTGATTGACGGTTGAGAGGCGGGACCAAAGAGCCAAAGCTCAACCCCTGCAAACACAACTAGGTGAGTACAACTAGGTGAGTACACACACACACACACACACACACACACACACACACACACACACACACACACACACACACACACACATACACACACACACGAGATGAACAAACATGAATGAATAAATGCCATCTGCTTCCTTCATGAAAATCGTGTGAATGAATGAATGGTGTGGTTCTACACAAGAGGAGTAGGAGGGGGGGTGTATGGAAGAAGGAGGGGGGATTTGGGGCGAGAGGGGTGGGGGGGCATACATAATGAGTATACATCAGTATACATCAGCATACATCAGCAACGAGCATTCCCACACCACATATGATGGTGTTAAGAATGGAGGAGTGTGTGTATAGATTCCTGTATATCATCCCAGGAGAGGAGGGGGGAGGTGAGAGTGGCACCTCTGACCTGAGAGTGCCATTGAGTGCCGGGGCGCGAGGTGTTTATTAAGGTGTCTCTCACTCAACTGATGCACTCGTTCCTCAAGGCTTTACGATCTGTTTTATGACTCCTGCTCTCATAAACCTTGGTGTCACTGATGGGGTATACTCTCTCTCTCTCTCTCTCTCTCTCTCTGTCTGTCTCTCTCTCTCTCTCTCTCTCTCTCTGTCTGTCTGTCTCTCTCTCTCTCTCTCTCTCTCTCTCTCTCTCTCTCTCTCTCTCTCTCTCTCTCTCTCTCTCTCTCTCTCTCTCTCTCTCTCTCTCTCTCTCTCAACATTCTGTCTGTTCTCTGGCTGTTTAGGATTTTATGGGTTTGCTGTTCTCTTATTCACGTTACCAACTCAAAGCATTTTTTTCCTTTGAACCCTCATTCTAGCTCATTCACACACACACACACACACACACGTGGGTGGGGGGTGGGGGGCCTGGTAGCCTGGTGGATAGCGCGCAGGACTCGTAATTCTGTGGCGCGGGTTCAATTCCCGCACGAGGCAGAAACAAATGGACAAAGTTTCTTTCACCCTGAATGCCCCTGTTACCTAGCAGTAAATAGGTACCTGGAAGTTAGTCAGCTGTCACGGGCTGCTTCCTGGAGGGGAGGGGGGGGGGTGTGGAGAGAGAAAAAAAAGTAGTAAACAGTTGATTGACAGTTGAGAGGCGGGCCGAAAGAGCAAAGCTCAACCTCTGCAAACACAACTAGCTGAATACACACACACACACACACACACACACACACACACACACAGACACACACACACAGACACACACACACAGAAGGAGGAGGAGGTGGTGTAGCTTTGCTGATAAGAAAAGGTTGGAGTTTTGAAGAGATGGTTAATCAGAACTGTGAAGGGTTCAGTGACTACATATCAGGCACCATAGCAACTGGAGGACAGAAAATTATAATAATAGTCATATATAACCCCCCACCGAACGACAGAAGACCCAGACAGGAATATGATAGAAACAACTTGGCCACCATCAATATAATAGAGAGAGAAGCTTCTGTGGCTAGCAGGAACAGATCCAGGCTACTAATCATGAGAGACTTCAACCATGGGAAGATAGATTGGGGGAACAGAGACCCACATGGAGGACCAGACACATGGAGAGCTAAGCTGCTGGACGTGGCAACAAGAAACTTTCTAAGTCAACACGTCAAGGGACCGACAAGAATGAGAGGAGAGGATGAACCAGCCTTGCTTGATCTGATATTTACCCTAAATGAGTCGGATATAAGGGAAGTTAAGTTGGAAGCCCCCTTGGGAATGAGTGATCATAGTGTATTAAGTTTTGAGTACCTGGTTGAGCTAAGAATTATCTCACCCAAAAAAGAACTGGGAAACAAAGGGCTGGCGTACCGAAAGGGAAACTATGAGGAGATGAATAAATTCCTATGGGATATACATTGGGACACAGAACTCGGAACCAAGTCCGTACAAGACATGATGGACTATGTCACCCAAAAATGTCAGGAGGCTGTAAGCAGGTTCGTCCCGGCCCGACAGGAAAAAACAGAGAAGCAAAGGAAGAATCCGTGGTTTACTAGGGAATGTATGAAAGCAAAGGAGCTGAACAAAAGGGCATGGAGGAACTTCCGTAATAACAGAACACCAGAAAGTAGAGAGAGATACCAGAGAACCAGGAACGAGTATGTTAGTGTGAGAAGAGCAGCTGAGAAAAGGTATTCTGCTTACAGAAGACGTGAAGACAGAAGAGCTAGGGGAGACATGATCACCACATACAAAATTCTCAGGGGAATTGACAGGGTAGACAAGGATGGATTATTTAACACGGGTGGCACACGAACAAGGGGACACAGGTGGAGACTAAGTACCCAAATGTGCCACAGAGACATTAGAAAGAACTTTTTCAGTGTCAGAGTAGTTAACAGATGGAATGCATTAGGCAGTGATGTGGTGGAGGCTGACTCCATACACAGTTTCAAGTGTAGATATGATAGAGCCCAGTAGGCTCAGGAACCTGTACACCAGTTGATTGACAGTTGAGAGGCGGGACCAAAGAGCCAAAGCTCAACCCCCGCAAGCACAACTAGATGAGTACAAGCAAACACTCTCAATTGAAGCTGTTATAATAACCAAGTTTAACCACTTGGCCATTTAAGTAACATTCACCATTTTTCACTGTATTAAATAATAAATAACGTAACCTGCATGTATTCTATACACCATTATCTACACGTCTGGATCTATCTATTAATGGATAAATTTTCTTTCTCTTATAGATAGAAGGTGAGTGAAGAGGTCTCGGCCAGTATATTGATTCCTCTCTTCTGTGACCCAAGGTAACTTTATTTAACTTTAATTTTAACTAACTTTAATTACTTATAACTATTTAATTTAATTTTAATTTAATATAACTTTAACTTTAATTTTATAACTATTTTCGCTATAATATTATTATACTATAATGAAAGTTATAATAATGAAAGTCTAAGGAGCAAATCTATCCATATAAAATGCAACACGAAATAATGACTATAAATACAATGAGTTTATGTTCAGGAAAGACCTGGGTAAATACTGGTTTAGTAACATTGTTGTTATATGGAACTAGTTACCGGGTAACATATGATAAACGTGGGATCACTGGGTTGTTTCAAGCGTAGGTTAGACATATAAATACATGGGCTTGGGTGGATGTGAATAGGAGCTGCCTCGTATGGACCAATAGTCCTAAGTTTTATGTATATATATATATATATATATATATATATATATATATATATATATATATATATATATATATATATATAGTTCTTATCTCCTTATGTTCTTATGTTACTTATTTGTTTAACTTAGTAACAATGTTATATTTTATTTTTAGGAGAACAATAGTAAATTTTGGTTAGTAATTGTGAGTGGAGTGGCTTAACAACTATTAGGGTTGTTAGTGTGTGTTTGGGTTGGTTTAGGGTTGTTAGTGTGTGTTTGGGTTGGTTTAGGGTTGTTAGTGTGTGTTTGGGATGGTTTAGGGTTGTTAGTGTGTGTTTGGGATGGTTTAGGGTTGTTAGTGTGTGTTTGGGTTGGTTTAGGGTTGTTAGTGTGTGTTTGGGATGGTTTAGGGTTGTTGGTGTGTGTTTGGGATGGTTTAGGGTTGTGTTAGTGTGTGTTTGGGATGGTTTAGGGTTGTTAGTGTGTGTTTGGGATGGTTTAGGGTTGTGTTAGTGTGTGTTTGGGTTGGTTTAGGGTTGTTAGTGTGTGTTTGGGATGGTTTAGGGTTGTTAGTGTGTGTTTGGGATGGTTTAGGGTTGTTAGTGTGTGTTTGGGTTGGTTTAGGGTTGTTAGTGTGTGTTTGGGATGGTTTAGGGTTGTGTTAGTGTATGTTTGGGTTGGTTTAGGGTTGTGTTAGTGTGTGTTTGTCACGTGAGAACTGGAACTATGTACGTGGCTCCCTGCCTGTTATCCCTGACTATCACCCTAATGCCCACGAGACTATAATCGACTCACAGCTGGGAATCCCGGGCGAAACA
>NC_091187.1:14720446-14732946 GCF_040958095.1 Procambarus clarkii
CCAGGGTAGGTTGATACGGGGGAGAAGCTGTTACCCATGCAGCAAGTCCCCCCTTCCTCCCTCGCCACGGCGCCGAAATCCTCCAAATGGAAAGGCAACCCCCAATACGATTGATTCCATTAAATGCATAAACCGTCATTAGATCCTTATAAGCCTAAATAAATAGAAGCTACATTGGCTATTCCATCTTTAATCATTCCCATCATGGAAGTCATTAGAATGAACAGGTCCTTACAGGTAGCTGCTTCTGGGCTTAGGTACGGCCGTAGGTATCCATAATACCATCCATAATATTAAGAAAAAGATCAAGCCAGATGGGGAAAAGGGAGGGGGAATCCTTCGACAAGCCGCCGGCTTGCTGCTCTCGTCGAGACCGCTAATGTCAGCGGTCCTCAGGTAAATAGAGCGGCTATTTCTGTCCATACTTCCCTGCGAGCGCGTTTCCTCTTTGGGAAGGGTTGCAGTGATGCCTTCCTTGCGACGGGTCACTACGGTAATTATGAGGCGACAATGATAAGCCACAATGACTGTATAGCACTTGGGAGGGGGGAATGGGGACCAGGAGCTGGGGTATGGGGACCAGGAGCTGGGGTATGGGGACCAGGAGCTGGGGTATGGGGACCAGGAGCTGGGGAATGGGGACCAGGAGCTGGGGTATGGGGACCAGGAGCTGGGGTATGGGGACCAGGAGCTGGGGTATGGGGACCAGGAGCTGGGGAATGGGGACCAGGAGCTGGGGTATGGGGACCAGGAGCTGGGGTATGGGGACCAGGAGCTGGGGTATGGGGACCAGGAGCTGGGGTTTGGGGACCAGGAGCTGGGGTATGGGGACCAGGAGCTGGAATATGAGGACAAGGAGCTGGGATATGAGGACAAGGAGCTGGGATATGAGGACAAGGAGCTGGGATATGAGGACAAGGAGCTGGGGTATGAGGACAAGGAGCTGGGATATGAGGACAAGGAGCTGGGATATGAGAACAAGGAGCTGGGATATGAGGACAAGGAGCTGGGATATGAGAACAAGGAGCTGGGATATGAGAACAAGGAGCTGGGATATGAGAACAAGGAGCTGGGATATGAGAACAAGGAGCTAGGATATGAGGACAAGGAGCTGGGATATGAGGACAAGGAGCTGGGATATGAGGACAAGGAGCTGGAATATGAAGTTTCTCATTGAAATCTTTCACAATATCCTACCATTGAAGTTTTTCATTAAAGACACTAACATCTCCCCCTTGAGAGGTCTCTTGATGTCTCTCACGACACCCCAGCATCTCTGGGCATCATCTCTCCTGTTCTGAGATGAGGATGATGGATGCTGCATAATTACCACAGGCGTCGTGGTAATTTTTGACCCCCCCCCCCAAGAAAATATTTTAAAGAGAAACTACACGAAGATAATTTTCCAAGATTCTTTGTGAAGATTTTTCAACATTCTTGGAAGGAGTTTTCAGGTTTATTGGAAGAAATTTTTCGAGATTCTTTGAAGATTTTTTCCAAGATGCTTGAAATGAACTCTCCAAGTTGATAGAATTCTTGAGGGAAAATACATTTCCCCCAAAATAAAATTCTTGAAGGAATTGTCCAGGCTCCTTGGAAGGAATTGTTCATGCTCCTTGGAAGGAATTGTCCAGGCTCCTTTTGGAGGAACTGAAAAGGGAATTTATTTTATAGAACATAATGAAGAAGACTTAAGGAGAGAGAGAGAGAGAGAGAGAGAGAGAGAGAGAGAGAGAGAGAGAGAGAGAGAGAGAGAGACAGAGAGAGAGAGAGAGAGAGACAGAGAGAGAGAGAGAGAGAGAGAGAGAGAGAGAGAGAGAGAGAGAGAGAGACAGAGAGAGAGAGAGAGAGAGACAGAGAGAGAGAGAGAGAGACAGAGAGACAGAGAGACAGAGAGACAGAGAGAGACAGAGAGAGACAGAGAGAGACAGAGAGAGAGAGAGAGAGAGAGAGAGAGAGAGAGAGAGAGAGAGAGAGAGAGAGACAGAGAGAGAGAGAGAGAGAGAGAGAGAGAGAGAGAGAGACAGAGAGAGACAGAGAGAGACAGAGAGAGAGAGAGAGAGAGAGAGAGAGAGAGAGAGAGAGAGAGAGAGAGAGAGAGAGATAAAGACAGAGAGAGAGAGACAGAGACAGAGAGAAAGAGAGAGAGAGAGAGAATAAAAAGAGCCAATATAAATATGAATGAAATACTGAACTATAAAACATTGGCATTAATGAGAAACAAAGACAATTAGAAGAAGCGAAGGAAGAACGAGGGAACAAGAAACAAGTAAGATAAACACATTACCAAATACAAAGAAAGATAAGATACAGGGAGGCTGTAATCAGAAGGTCTCGATCGAGCGACCATCAACATAATGGTCACGCTTGAGGGACATCACAGCAACAGCTTAAGGGGGGGGGGGGAAGGGGGGTATGGGAAGGGGAGGGGGAGAGGGGGAATAGGAAGGGGGGGTGGTGGGGGGTTCAGAACACCACACGTACATCCCCCCTCACCTCCCCCCTTTCGCCCACGGGGGTGCCTACCCCCCTCCCTTCCCCTCTCCCCCTCCCCACTCTGGGGGAGGGGGAGTAGGTGGAGAGGGGGGGGGAAGGGAGATGAGAGGTAATTTAATAATCATTGAACGTAATTTTCGGCTTTGTAATTCCCTTCAAAATTTTTATATTCAACGTTGACAAAAGCTTTGGTGGTATAAAGCTTTGGTGGCATAAAGCTTTGGTGGTATAAAGCTTTGGTGGTATAAAGCTTTGGTGGCATAAAGCTTTGGTGGTATAAAGCTTTGGTGGTATAAAGCTTTGGTGGTATAAAGCTTTGGTGGTATAAAGCTTTGGTGGTATAAAGCTTTGGTGGCATAAAGCTTTGGTGGTATAAAGGAGCAAAGATTAATCAGAGCTCCCATTGGCCCATACTAGGGAGCTCCTATTGGTCCATACTAGGCAGCTCCTATTGGTCCATACTAGGGAGCTCCTATTGGTCCATACTAGGGAGCTCCTATTGGTCCATACTAGGGAGCTCCTATTGGTCCATACGAGGCAGCTCCTATTGGTCCATACGAGGCAGCTCCTATTGGTCCATACGAGGCAGCTCCTATTGGTCCATACGAGGCAGCTCCTATTGGTCCATACGAGGCAGCTCCTATTGGTCCATACTAGGGAGCTCCTATTGGTCCATACGAGGCGGCTCCTATTGGCCCATACTAGGGAGCTCCTATTGGCCCATACTAGGGAGCTCCTATTGGTCCATAATAGGGAGCTCCTATTGGCCCATACTAGGGAGCTCCTATTGGCCCTCCTATTGTTCATTCCATCCAGAGGTCGACCCCAAAAAAGGCGTGCATCAGTTTGAACACGTTCATTTAAAATAGGAATTTTCTCAAATATAAATTAATCAAATATAAATTTATTTTCTCAAATATAAATAAATTATTTTATTATAAATTATAAATTATTATTTATTAGAATATCGTGCAGATTTAGGCCTACTTTAGGTTAGGTTAGGTTAGGTTAGGTTAGGTTAGGTTAGGTGTTTAGGTTCTCTTGGCGATTATTTGTATTTGTAGTACGTGGGTGAAGCATTTATAGCGTTGTGGTTCGAACAAGAGTCGTCAGCGAAGCACTTGTTCCGGAAGTGTTCGAACGTCATCAGTTGTGAGTCGTGTGTAAACCGTTTTTCATTCATAAACACCTGGTTTGTGGACGGATTGACGAACATTTGCCCTTTGTTGATGAGGCAGCCTGTTCTCATAAACAAAGACCCAAAGACCATTCCATCCACCCGCCAAACCCCCAGGTGTTTATGAATGAAAAACGGTTTACACACGACTCACAACTGATGACGTTCGAACACTTCCGGAACAAGTGCTTCACTGACGACTTCTGTTCGAACCACAACGCTGTAAATGCTTCACCCACGAACTACAAATACAAATAATCGAAAAGAGAACCTAAACACCTAACCTAACCTATGCCTATATATGTACAATATGCTAATATATTATAATATTTATTTATATTTGAGTAAAGTTCAGTTTTGAAGGAACAGAATGTTAAAATTGATGGCTGCGTCTTTGGGGTCGACCGCTGGATGGAATGGACTTGCTCTGTGATGACGAGGACGGGCTGTGTATCCGTAGCAACTGGCAGAAACATTTTGAGAGCTCTGCCACTCAAACACAAGAAGAAATCGAACAACTATTCGAGAGATGTTGGAATGTAATCAGCGGTGAGCGGTGTGTAAAGTGTTTGTCAATCATGAACAGTGATTCGAGCGGCTTGATTAACGAGCTAATGGCCCTTGTTTATGAGGGCGGGTTGTAAGAAGACATATTAACATAACCGGTCGATAATCCACCTCTGCAGGCCGTGGATTGAATCCGCTCTCTAAAATGACTTATCTTGTTCGACCTCAAGAGATTTGCTCGAAAAATCAGACGAGGGTCAGAAATCGACTCGTTTGGAATAGGTTTATGACACCAAGTTCGAGTTACCAGTTCGAACGTGGACCAGGATTCAAGCTCGCTTCGAGGCGAGAAAACATGCACCGGTTCAACGAGGGCATATGGGGCATATACTGCCAGCATGCAGAGTGTGGTTGGTCACCTCGGGTGGGAAGTGTGGTACACCCAAGACATGACTCTCTGCACCTTGAACAAACAACCTTTCCAGATAATGGGCGCCCGACGCATAGACACATACCGAGTGCAGCCACTCACGCACGCTTAGGACACACACACACACACACACACACACACACACACACACACACACACACACACACACACACACACACACACACACACACATGCCTAGAGGACTCGAGCGCATGCGCACAGACATAAAACAAACGGTGTCTCAGACGTAATGATAAAAAAAGTACTGTTTCTCAGGGGCAACCAATTGCCACGCGCAGGTGAGTTTCAACGGCTTAAAAGCGACGTGCTAGAGGCTGCTTGAGTAACGAAGCAACTGTCATTTGCAGACGAGAGTCAAGATGCTCTGCACGACCGCTATGCACGACCGCAATGCACGAACACTGTGCACGAACGCGCCGTACAGTAATATATTCACAAAAGGGGGCACCAGATGCAACGGTTGACGCCGCCAAGAAATTCAAATTCAAATTCAAATTTTGTATTCAAGTAACGGTACATACAGAGACGAAGAGTTACAAACCTAATGTTGGATTTATAGATAGAACTAGTGCATACAATCCATAAAGCCACTAATACGCATAGCGTTTCGGGCAAGAAATTCGTGTTACAATGTCTAAGACGTTTCTGAAGGAGAAGGAAGAGCGTCTGTCTTCGTGCAGCCGTTACCAGAGGTGCGATTGTTCTCTGATAACAATCCTCGTAACGACAGCGTCATTTTGACGTATTTACAAGATTAATGACGTATTTACAAGGCTGTAATTACGTATTAACAGGCAGTAATGACTAATTTTGACGTATTTACAGGATATAATGACGTTTTTGACGCAATTTACAAGACTGCAATAACGTTTTGACGTATTTGCAAGGTTTTAATAACGTATTTTGACGTATTTACAAGTCTTTAATAGCGTATTCTGACGTATTTACAAGGCAGTAACGACGTATTTTGACGTATTTACAACGCTGTAATGACGTATTTACAACGCCGTAATGACGTATTTACAAGGCTATAATGACGTATTTTGACGTATTTACAAGACTGTAATGTATTTTGACGTATTTAAAAGGCTATAATGACGTATTTACAATGCTATAATGACGTATTTTGACGTACTTACAAGGCTGCAAAGTATTTTGACGTATTTACAAGGCTATAATGACATATTTTGACGTATATACAACACTGTAATGACGTATTTTGACGTATTTACAACGCTATAATGACGTATTTTGACGTATTTACAAGGTTGTAATGACGTTATAAACATTGTAGTTACGTTGTGTGGTCGTTGGTTAGGCCAAGATGGACCTCAGGGGATGAGAGCAGCATCTCTGTTGGGCATCCGGACTCTGCCCCGTGTATATGTGTATATACACACCTGTCACGCCGTGTATGTGTATATACACACCTGCCACACCGTGTATATGTGTATATACGCCTGTTACACCGTGTATATACGCCTGTCACACCGTGTATATACGCCTGTCACACCGTGTATATGTGTATATACACACCTGCCACACCGTGTATATGTGTATACACACCTGCCACACAGTGTACACGTGTTTACACACACCTGCCACACAGTGTACACGTGTTTACACACACCTGCCACATAGTTGGGAGCCGGTCGGCCGAGCGGACAGCACGCTGGACTTGTGATCCTGTGGTCCCGGGTTCGATCCCGGGCGCCGGCGAGAAACAATGGGCAGAGTTTCTTTCACCCTATGCCCCTGTTACCTAGCAGTAAAATAGGTACCTGGGTGTTAGTCAGCTGTCACGGGCTGCTTCCTGGGGGTGGAGGCCTGGTCGAAGACCGGGCCGCGGGGACACTAAAAAAAGCCCCGAAATCATCTCAAGATAACCCTCAAGATAGTGTACACGTGTATACACACACCTGCCATACAGTGTATATGTATACACACACCTGCCACACAGTGTACACGTGTATACACACACCTGCCACACCGTGTATATGTATACACACACCTGCCACACAGTGTACACGTGTATACACACACCTGCCACACCGTGTATATGTATACACACACCTGCCACACAGTGTACACGTGTATACACACACCTGCCACACAGTGTACACGTGTATACACACACCTGCCACACAGTGTACACGTGTATACACACACCTGCCACACAGTGTACACGTGTATACACACACCTGCCACACAGTGTACACGTGTATACACACACCTGCCACACAGTATACACGTGTACACACACACCTGCCACATAGTATACACGTGTATACACACACCTGCCACACAGTATACACGTGTATACACACACACCTGCCACATAGTATACACGTGTATACACACCTGCCACACAGTATACACGTGTATACACACACCTGCCACACAGTATACACGTGTATACACACACCTGCCACACAGTATACACGTGTATACACACACACCTGCCACACAGTGTACACGTGTATACACACACACCTGCCACACAGTATACACGTGTATACACACACCTGCCACACAGTATACACGTGTATACACACACACCTGCCACACAGTGTACACGTGTATACACACACACCTGCCACATAGTATACACGTGTATACACACACCTGCCACACAGTATACACGTGTATACACACACCTGCCACACAGTGTACACGTGTATACACACACACCTGCCACATAGTATACACGTGTATACACACACCTGCCACACAGTATACACGTGTATACACACACCTGCCACACAGTGTACACGTGTATACACATATAATGATGCAACATTGCAAGGCAACATAATACTGCAAAATAATAATCACATAAAAACCGGAAAGACTGAAACCTGAAAAAGACTTACGATAATCCTGAAGAGATTGGATAATTGACCTATTGCAATAATCCACAAACGCCCTCAAAAGCCACACTTAGAGTGATTGACGACCCCCCTGAAGGATGTCAATCATTTCTTGGTTGCATTTCATTCACGTAGGTGATTAATGGGTTATTTAAATTGGTGGGAAAGGTGTCTTGAGGACCCCGTCTTAGAGGATGAGATTGTGGCCCCCCTCTAACCATTCCACTCATCTAACGACCCCCCTTATCTATCCCCTCCCCTTCTCTCATTGTTGCACCTCCCCCCCCCTCCCTCTCGTCCCATCCCAAATCCTTATCCTGACCCCTTTCCCAGTGTTATTATAGTCGCAAGGGCTTGGCGTTTTCTCCTGATAGTTCGCTTCCCTTCTGTTCCTTCTTGGTCTGTGTCTCACACACTCAGTCCTCCTGTCACTGTGAGAGAGTAAATTCATTTACAATTTATTAAATTATTTTTAATTTAATTATTTTAATTTAATAATTAATTAAATTATTAATTATTTAAATTCGTCCTATTACACCTGTTAACTACTCCATCAGGGCTTGACATTCCAGAAAGACTCGTCACAATCTTCCAATCTTGTCGTCCTTGGAGCAGAAATTGTCGTTTGCTCTACTAATCCCTTTACCAGTCTCAATAACCCGTTCTTGAAGTGAATGTCGTCGCCCGGACTCGGGACCCACAGCAGCGACCTGCTTAGATGGTTACGCCGCCTTCTTGCTCTTAATTACCCAACTACAGGCGATGAGAATTGACCTACTCCAAGGGGGGGGGGGCCCTGGGGAGCCGGTCGGCCGAGCGGACAGCACGCTGGACTTGTGATCCTGTGGTCCTGGGTTCGATCCCAGGCGCCGGCGAGAAACAATGGGCAGAGTTTCTTTCACCCTGATGCACTTGTTACCTAGCAGTAAAATAGGTACCTGGGTGTTAGTCAGCTGTCACGGGCTGCTTCCTGGGGGTGGAGGCCTGGTCGAGGACCGGGCCGCGGGGACACTAAAGCCCCGAAATCATCTCAAGATAACCAAAAGATAACCTCAAGATAACCTCAAGATAACCTGACGCCTATATAGGATACCAGGTAGAATCACAGACGTCATGGGCTGACGGGTTATCTTGGTTATCTTGAGATGTTGTTGTTGTTGTTGTTAAAGATTCGCCACCTGGAACAAAAAGTTCCAAGCAGCACGGGCTATGGTGACCCCGTAGTGGACTTGTGATCTTGAGAGGATTTCGGGGCTTAGCGTCCCCGCGGCCCGGTCCTCGACCAGGCCTCCTTTTTGCTACACATCCCCCAGGAAGCAGCCCGTGGCAGCTGTCTAACTCCCAGGTACCTATTTACTGCTAGGTGAACAGCGGCAGCAGGGTGAAGAAAACTCTGCCCATTTGTTTCCGCCTCCGTCGGGGATCGATCCCCGGACCCTAGGACTACGAATCCTGAGACCTGTCCACTCAGCCGTCATGGAAATTTTGTTCCGAGTAGCTATATCTAAAACAACAACAACAACAACACAGACGCTCTACGGTTGTCAATCATTGTAGCCTTTAAGGTGATTAATTAACCTTTGTAAATACCTTATCTTAATTTACAGATAGAACGAGTCTTTTTCGCAATATTTCCAGCATAAATATTCTTCTTGATGTGTACGCCATAGATATAGTTCTATGTAGATATAGTTATAGTATCAGAAACACATATACACACACATACACACTGGACACGTGATCCTGTGATCCCGGGTTCGATCTCGGGCTCCGGAGAGAAATAACGGGCAGAGTTTCTTTCACCCTGTGCCCCCTGTTACCTAGCAGTAAATAGGTACCTGGGAGTTAGTCAGCTGTCACGGGCTGCTTCCTGGGGTGTGTGTGTGTGTGTGGGGGAAAAAAAAAAAAAGTAGTTAGTAAACAGTTGATTGACAGTTGAGAGGCGGGCCGAAAGAGCAAAGCTCAACCCCCGTAAAAACACAACTAGTAAACACAACACAACTAGTAAACACACACACACACACACACACACACACACACACACACACACACACACACACACACACACGCACACACACACACACACACACACGCACACACACACCACACACACACACACACACACACACACACACACACACACACACACACACACACACACACACACACACACGCACACACACACACCACACACACACACACACACACACACACACACACACACACACACACACACGCACACACACACACACACACACACACACACACACACACACACACGCACACACACACACACACACACACACACACACACACACACACACACACGCACACACACACACCACACACACACACACACACACACACACACACACACACACACACACGCACACACACACACACACACACACACACACACACACACACGCACACACACACACACACACACACACACACACACACACACACACACACAACAATCCTATACAACAAAGAAATCGTCGCCATATTTCCCAATCACACTCATCACAATCATCATATAGGTGACTATAGTGAGGCGTCCACCATCAATACCTCAGATATATAGGCCAGAGGCACACCCGACGCACTGCACAATAGACAATCTATTGTCTATTCTCGTCAGCAATCTATCCGGGTTTCTGTTCTGGCAGTCAGAAGCTCGGTGTAGGGGTGAGGAGGAAGAGAGAGAGAGGGAGAGAGAGAGAGAGAGAGAGAGAGAGAGAGAGAGAGAGAGAGGGAGAGAGAGGGAGAGAGAGAGAGAGAGAGAGAGAGAGAGAGAGAGAGAGAGAGAGAGAGAGAGAGAGAGAGAGAGAGGACATCATGTTTACATATAGAGGGAATAAGATAAGAGGTAGCTTGCCTCTTAAGTGAACCAATTAGAAATGCACAACCAATTTAACATCAACTTAAGACAATTCCACAACCACACAAGGGTAAATCCCTACACCTATGACTTGCGTGACCACATATATGTCACACCACACCTGTAAATCCCCTCCCCCCCACACATGACTGCAGCCACACATGTGGGCCACAGCAACCCTAACTGAAACACAATAAACAAAATTCATAAAAGAAAATTTAAAATTTTTTGTTTCCATTTTCAGCAAAATTTGGTGTGTAAAATTGTTTCTGACGCGGGCGTAACAGATGGGCCTCGTAGCGTCATTACGGACACGTGAAGGATAAGGGACAATGAAGGAGTCAAGAAAATGTATTATTAGTGAATAACCTGAAATACAGTTAATGGAAATCGTGTAAATTTTGGTGAGAAAATTACTATACAATTTCTAGAAAGGTGAAAAAAAAAAGTTCGAAAATTTTGATTTATTTTTTAATGGAGGTGTTATATATAATACGTAAATATGTGAAATTTATGTAAATCATATTTTGAAAATGGGTAGAATTGTCAGTAGGGGAAGGGGGACTATGAAGGGAAAGCGCCAAGCCATTACGACTATATAGCACTGGGAAGGGGTCAGGATAAGGATTTGGGATGGGACGAGGGGGGAAGGAATGGTGCCCAACCACTTGTGGATGGTCGGGGGATTGAACTCCGACCTGCATGAAGCGAAACCGCAGGGGAAATAGTACTAGTTGCTTCATGCCGCCTGCTAGACATCACAAGCAAGTTGGTCTGGCACCTCTTGCAAGGAACACGTCTTGTTCTTGCTTTTAAATGTCTAAATATCTTTATGAATTGTTGTTTCATAATGATTCGTCCTGGTTGTGCGTTAGCTTCGTCTATTACTCACACTCAAGGTTCCCGGGTTCGATTCCTGGGCGGGACAGAAATGGTTGGGAACGTTTCTTTTCACCTAATACCTCTGTTCACCCAGCAGTCAATACGTACCCTGAAGTTAGGCAGCTGTTGTGGGGTGCATCCTGGGGGGGGGGAGGGGGGTCGACCTGGGGGGGGGGGAGGGGGACCTCTAGTATGTACTCACCTAGTTGTGTTTGCGGGGGTTGAGCTCTGGCTCTTTGGTCCCGCCTCTCAACCGTCAATCAACAGGTGTACAGATTCCTGAGCCTATCGGGCTCTGTCATATCTACACTTGAAACTGTGTATGGAGTCAGCCTCCACCACATCACCCCCTAATGCATTCCATTTGTCAACCACTCTGACACTAAAAAAGTTCTTTCTAATATCTCTGTGGCTCATTTGGGCACTCAGTTTCCACCTGTGTCCCCTTGTGCGTGTTCCCCTTGTGTTAAATAGACTGTCTTTATCTACCCTATCAATCCCCTTCAGAATCTTGAATGTGGTGATCATGTCCCCCCTAACTCTTCTGTCTTCCAGCGAAGTGAGGTTTAATTCCCGTAGTCTCTCCTCGTAGCTCATACCTCTCAGCTCGGGTACTAGTCTGGTGGCAAACCTTTGAACCTTTTCCAGTTTAGTCTTATCCTTGACTAGATATGGACTCCATGCTGGGGCTGCATACTCCAGGATTGGCCTGACATATGTGGTATACAAAGTTCTGAATGATTCTTTACACAAGTTTCTGAATGCCGTTCGTATGTTGGCCAGCCTGGCATATGCCGCTGATGTTATCCGCTTGATATGTGCTGCAGGAGACAGGTCTGGCGTGATATCAACCCCCAAGTCTTTTTCCTTCTCTGACTCCTGAAGAATTTCCTCTCCCAGATGATACCTTGTATCTGGCCTCCTGCTCCCTACACCTATCTTCATTACATTACATTTGGTTGGGTTAAACTCTAACAACCATTTGTTCGACCATTCCTTCAGCTTGTCTAGGTCTTCGAAGCCTCAAACAGTCCTCTTCTGTTTTAATCCTTCTCATAATTTTAGCATCGTCCGCAAACATTGAGAGAAATGAATCGATACCCTCCGGGAGATCATTTACATATATCAGAAACAAGATAGGACCGAGTACAGAGCCCTGTGGGACTCCACTGGTGACTTCACGCCAATCGGAATGTGTGTGTGTGTGTGTATGTGTGTGTGTGTGTGTGTGTG
>NC_091187.1:14735446-14742946 GCF_040958095.1 Procambarus clarkii
TATATATATATAGTCACATATGTGAAAAGGATAATACAATTGGAGGTCATGACCTTAAAGGGCAGAATGCCGTAATGACGCACAATCACCTCACAATCACCTCACAATCACGTGATGTATATCTCGTGATTGGAAATCGTTAGAGCAGGGTGGTGGGCTCAAACTGGCGTCTGGGGTCAATCCCCAGACGCACTGGGTGTGTGGGAGTGTGTGGTGAGTCAGGGCTGTCAGGGTTCGACTCCCTCCCTCTGCGGCTAAGTGGACAGCGCTCGGGATTCGTAAGTCCTGAGGTTCCGGGTTCGATCCCCGGCGAACCGGGAAACAGATGGGCGGAATTTCTTTCACCCTGATGCTCATCTTCACCTAGCAACAGTAAATAGGTACCCGGGAGTTAGACAGCTGCTACGGGCTTCTTCCTGGGGATGTGGAAAAAAATTAGTTGGTTGATTGATAGTTGAGAGGCGGGACCAAGGAGCCAGAGCTCAACCCCCGCAAGCACAATTAGTAAATATTCTGAATGAAATGAAGCCCAATTGAAATCTGAAATATTACCGGAACGAAAGTGAACGTTTTCAAGGGAAGAGTTAGATCGTGCACACAGTGCCGGAGCAACCAGGCTGTAGTGGCTATGTTGACCTGCGGGCCACTGCTAGCAACAGCCTGTTGGATCAAGTTATTACCAGACAAGGCTGGCTCCAGGCCGGGCTTGGGGAGTAGAAGAGAGGGAAGCCATTACGACTATATAGCACTTGGAAGGGGTCAGGATAAGGATTAGGGATGGGACGGGGGGAAGGAATGGTGCCCAACCACTTGTGGACGGTCGGGGATTGAACGCCGACCTGCATGACGCGAGACCGTCGCTCTACCGTCCTGCCCAAGTGGTTGAACTCTCACTGTGAGGGCCCCTCACTGACACAGTGAGGGGCCCTCTCTGGTGTCAAGGGCCCCGGGAGGCCCCTGACTCAGCCAGGGCCCCTAGGGAGGCCCCCTGACTCAGCCAGGGCCCCAGGGAGGCCCCCTGACTCAGCCAGGGCCCCCAGGGAGGCTCCTGACTCAGCCAGGGCCCCCAGGGAGGCCCCTGACTAGGCCAGGGCCCCCAGGGAGGCCCCTGACTCACCCAGGGCCCCCAGGGAGGCCCCCTGACTCACCCAGGGCCTCCAGTTAGACTCCTGACTCAGCCAGAGCCCCAGGGAGGCCCCTGACTCAGCCAGGCCCCCCCTCTCTGGTGTCAAGGGGCCCTCATGACTCTCCCGAGAAACTCCGTCATTTGCGACATTGTTCTGAACGACCCGCCAACATCTTGAGACACAAGGCATGATCTTGCGGGTACACCACTGGCTATTTAATCCACAAACGAGTGAGAATAATAGACTGTTGGAGTTAACCTGAAGTACGCTTAGAAGAAAAAGGTGAACTGCTTCTTCTTGCAACGGTCTTGCAAAGGTTCTTTTAAGACGAGACATTGTTTGCAATTGCAGGCAGACAAAATGGAACATTGCCTCGCGGTTTGCTCCCTGGATAAAAGATCCTACTCAAGAATTAGTTTCTTGAGGAGAGGGAAAATATTTACGGGGAGAAAGCGCTAAGTTAGTATGTCTGTATGGCACTTGGAAGGGAAATGAGAACAAGGAACGAGGATATGAAGACGTGTGTGTGTGTGTGTGTGGGGGGGGAGGGGGGTAAAAGAGCCCAGAAATCTGGACACCTCGGGAATCGAGCTCGGATCCCTGGGAGAGTCAGGATCATCACTCTGTCGACCAGGGCAAGTTTAGGTGTCAAAATTGGTTGATCAACACATATATATTACTAATTCAGTTAGTACTCTTGGTACCTGCTCTTGTTATTAACAAGAGTGACAGTACTCTTGGTACCAGCTCTTGTTAACAAGAGTGACAGTACTCTTGGTACCTGCTCTTGTTAACAAGAGTGACAGTACTCTTGGTACCTGCTCTTGATAACAAGAGTGACAGTACTCTTGGTACCTGCTCTTGTTAACAAGAGTGACAGTACTCTTGGTACCTGCTCTTGTTAACAAGAGTGACAGTACTCTTGGTACCTGCTCTTGTTAACAAGAGTGACAGTACTCTTGGTACCTGCTCTTGTTAACAAGAGTGACAGTACTCTTGGTACCTGCTCTTGTTAACAAGAGTGACAGTACTCTTGGTACCTGCTCTTGTTAACAAGAGTGACAGTACTCTTGGTACCTGCTCTTGTTATTAACAAGAGTTGCAGTACTCTTGGTACCAGCTCTTGATAACAAGAGTGACAGTACTCTTGGTACCTGCTCTTGTTAACAAGAGTGACAGTACTCTTGGTACCTGCTCTTGTTAACAAGAGTGACAGTACTCTTGGTACCTGCTCTTGTTATTAACAAGAGTTGCAGTACTCTTGGTACCAGCTCTTGATAACAAGAGTGACAGTACTCTTGGTACCTGCTCTTGTTAACAAGAGTGACAGTACTCTTGGTACCTGCTCTTGTTAACAAGAGTGACAGAACTCTTGGTACCAGCTCTTGTTAACAAGAGTGACAGTACTCTTGGTACCTGCTCTTGTTAACAAGAGTGACAGTACTCTTGGTACCTGCTCTTGTTAACAAGAGTGACAGTACTCTTGGGGAGGATGAGGGGACAGGGGAGGATTGCTGTGGCTCAGAAATGCGCATATATATATATATATATATATATATATATATATATATATATATATATATATATATATATATATATATATATATATATATATATATATATAAAGCATTAGAGTGGAGGAAGCTTCATCTAGGCAAGCCACGTCGCCGTCAGTGAACATAATGGATCAGTTCCCCCTCGCGCGGGGCGCGTTTAACCGATCACTTTCTTGTTTTTCTCCTCTTTAACCGCAAATGTCAAACAGTAAAGTCATCGCTAATGCTTCGGTCTTGGTCAATTTTTTACCTGTACGAGGCGCAGATATCATGGTGCTAGGCAATTATTAAAGCATCAGCTTGATAAATGGATCTGTTAAGCTTTTTTTGTACCGGTGAATGAATAGAGGCAGAAGATATTGAATTTAGAAATGGTTTAATTACTCGTTTTCTACTGTGATTTATTTGTTGTTATTGAGGGAGGGACGTTGGTAATTATCACAGGTTGGACTGATACAGTGATTAATTAACTGTGGTTAAGTGGTGAGGAAGAATGATGGGGCTGAGACACTACAACTGTGTCTTAAGTGTTGGGACACCACAACACCCACCACCACTACACACACACGCACACACAAACACGCACACACACACACACACACACACACACACACACACACACACACACACACACACACGCACACACACCCGCCCACACACCTCCCGTCTGGACAAAAATTTCTCCCCGCGGGCTCACGACCTAACTTACCTTGAAGCCTGGTTGTAAGGCCCTGGTCTGAGACGACCCTGACAGCGGCGACGACGACCACGACGACTTACGCCTCTCTAACGGGGTCACAATAAGGGGTTAAAACAGAACGACCCCTTCCAGTGGTGTTATGGGTCGTCTTGAACCCCCTGGTGTCAAGGAGCAGACATGATCTCTGCTCGTTCCGGATGTCTGCAGGAGTGCTCGATGGGTTATGTATCATCAGTTTACAATGAGTAAAATGGCCGGTTTACCTGCTACCCTTCAGACGAGGTGGTCATGACCTAACGACCTGGTTTAGAACGATCCGGACGCTGGTAATCACTAGTCTGGTGAGGGATTTGTGTGTGAGTTTGAGTCTTACTGTCTGGGTGTAAGGTATTGTTTGGCTCGGCTTTGGGTTCAGTGAGCAAGGTTGGCCGGGTGTTTTATTGGCGAGGTCCCGTTGGCTGGCGTCTTCCTGGCCTCCTCCTGGGTCTCCTGGGCCTCCTGGACCTCAGGGTCACCTCCCACTCACACTCCACCTTCCCACGACCTCAAACTTGGCCCTCCAGGAGTCAGGTTTTTGCTCCTCTCTTCCTCCGGTATCTTAAGGACACCCCCCTTGATCACGGAAGTGCTCATCATTTCTATAATTGTGTGTATATATGCCTCTCCTTCCTTACTCCCTCCCACTTCTTCCTTACTCCCTCCCACTTCTTCCCTCCCTCCTTCCCTCCTCTCTTCCTCTCTCGTTCCGGGAGGGAATTGGACAGGAATGTCAGTGAAAGTGCCTATAGTGCCTAGAGTGGCTATATAGAGTGTATATTCATGTTCCTGTATCCACATTGCCTTTACCTCACGTTGATAGCAGGGATCAGTCTCCCCGCGGCCCGGTCTCTGACCAGGTCTCCTTAAACTATACCAATTAAGGAGTTTTGTGACTGCTTCGGGTCATGCTAACACTGTGTGTACACTAATTTTGTTTTTATTTCTATTTTGACAAGAAATTTCCGAGAATTTTTTTTTAATTACAATTATCTCTCATTCGCATGGTTCTCGTATCTTAAATGTTATCCTAATTTCCCTTCTAAGTGATCAACCGGGCTGTGATTCATAGGTCAGGCTGCGAGCACAGATACGTCTAACAGCTTAGTTGATCACCAGAGAACTGGGCCGTGGGTATGTTGATCCTCGGAAGCACCATTTAAGTTCACCACAAAGGTAGGCCATTTCCTCACAAACTCCCTAACTTACCTTTGCTTGATAATTACCTTACGATAAGCTTCCGTTGAGGACTAATCATTGAGACGAGTCATTAAGGTGAGTGCCGGTGATCATATCTGCAATAATCATTCTCAATTGTGAGCGTTTAAAGACACGCGTCAAGGATCACAGAATCAATGATCACGTCTGAAATTGCTTCCCGGGGGTGGTAATGGTGCTGCCTTGCCAAGGTCAGGCTCGTGATGCCTCGTCTCCTGTTGCTGGGCCTCGTCTCCTGTTGCTGGGCCTCGTCTCCTGTTGCTGGGCCTCGTCTCCTGTTGCTGGGCCTCGTCTCCTGTTGCTGGGCCTCGTCTCCTGTTGCTGGGCCTCGTCTCCTGTTGCTACTCGCCTAGCTGCTGTTGCTTGAGAAGCCTTGCCTGCTGTTGCTAGGCAACCCCCTTGCTACCCGGTGGCCAAGAATCACTTTGCAAGCGAGAGAGAGAGAGAGAGAGAGAGAGAGCATTCTTGAAGACTGTTGCGGGATTTCTTCTACTCCCCGAGCCCGGTCTGAGGCCAGGCTCGACTTGTGATAAGTTGGTCCAACAGGCTGTTGCTTGCAGCGACCCGCAGGCCCACATATCCACTACAGCCTGGTTGGTCGGGCACTTCTTGCAAGAACCTGTCCAAGTGTATCTTGAATACATCCTCCTTCATTCCGGCAATATTTCTCGTGCTTGCTGGGAGGGTGTTGAACAGCTGTGGACCTCTGATGTTCAGACAGTGTTCTCTGATTGTGTCTATGGCACCTCTACTCCTCATCGGTTCTATTCTGCATTTCATTCCGTACCTTTCGCTCCATTATGTTGTTATTCTACTGTGTAAATTTAGGACCTGGCCCTCCAGTATCTTCTATGTATATATTATTTGATACCTTTCTCGTCTCCTTTCCAAAGAGTACATTTTGAGAGCTTTGAAACGGTCCCAATAATTTAGATGTTTTATCGTGTCTATGCGTGCCGTATATGTTCTCTGTATTTCCTCTAATTCAGTGATCTCTCCTGCTCTGAAAGATGAAGCAGGAGAGAGAGACAGAGGCAGAGACAGACAGAGAGACAGAGACAGACAGTGACAGAGAGAGACAGAGAGAGACAAAATAAGAACGAGTGTTGTACTCACCTAGATGTGCTAGCAAGGTCGAGCCAGGCTCCTGGCCCGGCCTTCCGAACGTTCTTAGATTAATACAATGACACATTTCTCACGCTTGCATCATACTTACATATACAATTTTGCCTGGAATTAGCTTCAGCGACTCCTGCGTTTAATCTATTCCTCTTATTGATAGCTCTGACACTGAGAAACTTCTTCCTGATGTCTCTATGATTCACTTGCGTCTCCAGTTCCCATCTGTGACCCCTCGTTCTGCTGTTCCTAGCTTTGAACACCGCTGATTTGTCTACTTTGTCAATTTCTCTTAGAATCTTATATGTTGTTATCATGTCCTCACTATCTCTCTTTACCTCCAGTGTGGTAAGGTCCACTCAGTTTTTCCTCATAGCTCATCCCCTTCTTCAGAACGAGTCTCGTTGCATATTTTTGAACCTTTTCATGTTTCCCATTCGGTATCCTGTGTCTGGCTGGCCTCCTGTTCCCTGTGGCTAGTTTCGTTACCTTACATTTACTTGGGTTGAATATTAGTAGCCATTTGTCGGACCATTCCTTCAGTTTGTCTTGGGCATCTTGTAGCGTCATACTATCTTCCTCGGTCTTAATCCTCCTCCTGTACTCACCTAGTTGTGTTTGCGGGGGTTGAGCTCTGGCTCTTTGGTCCCGCCTCTCAACCGTCAATCAACAGGTGTACAGGTTCCTGAGCCTATTGGGCTCTATCATATCTACACTTGAAACTGTGTATGGAGTCAGCCTCCACCACATCAATGCCTAATGCATTCTATTTGTCAACCACTCTGACACTAAAAAAGTTCTTTCTAATATCTCTGTGGCTCATTTGGGCACTCAGTTTCCACCTGTGTCCCCTTGTGCGTGTGCCTCTGTGTGTGTGTGTGTGTGTGTCTGTGTGTGTGTGTGTGTGTGTGTGTGTGTGTGTGCGTGCGTGCGTGCGTGCGTGCGTGTGTGTGTATTCACCTAGTTGTGCTTGCGGGGGTTGAGCTCTGCTCTTTCGGCCCGCCTCTCAACTGTGAATCAACTGTTACTAACTACTACTATTCCCCCCCCCCCCCACACACACACCCCAGGAAGCAGCCCGTGACAGCTGACTAACCCCCAGGTACCTATTTACTGCTAGGTAACAGGAACATAAGGGTGAAAGAAACTCTGCCCATTGTTTCTTGCCGACGCCCGGAATCGAACCCGGGACCACAGGATCACGCGCCCAGCATGCTATCCTCTCAGCCACCGGCCCCGGTTGTGTGTGTGTGTGCTCACCTAGTTGTGTTTGTGGGGGTTTAGCTCTGGCTCTTTGGTCCCGCCTCTCAACCGTCAATCAACAGGTGTACAGATTCCTGAGCCTATGTGTGTGCGTGCGTTCGTGTGTGTGTGTGTGTGTGTACGCACCTAGTTGTGCTTGCGGGGGTTGAGCTCTGGCTCTTTGGTCCCGCCTCTCAACCGTCAATCAACAGGTGTACAGGTTCCTGAGCCTATTGGGCTCTATCATATCTACACTTGAAACTGTGTATGGAGTCAGCCTCCACCACATTGCTTCCTAATGCATTCCATTTGTCAACCACTCTGACACTAAAAAAGTTCTTTCTAATATCTCTGTGGCTCATTTGGGCACTCAGTTTCCACCTGTGTCCCCTAGTGCGTGTGCCCCTTGTGTTAAATAGCCTGTCTTTATCAAGCCTGTCGATTCCCTTGAGAATCTTGAATGTGGTGATCATGTCCCCACATGTGTGTGTGTGTGTGTGTG
>NC_091187.1:14747946-14785446 GCF_040958095.1 Procambarus clarkii
TCCAGACTATTGCGTCCAGACTATTGCGTCTAGACTGTTGCGTCCAGACTGTTGCGTCTAGACTATTGCGTCCAGACTGTTGCGTCTAGACTATTGCGTCCAGACTGTTGGGTCTAGACTGTTGCGTCCAGACTGTTGCGTCCAGACTGTTGCGTCCAGACTGTTGCGTCCAGACTGTTGCGTCCAGACTGTTGCGTCCAGACTATTGCGTCTAGACTATTGCGTCCAGACTGTTGCGTCTAGACTATTGCGTCCAGACTATTGCGTCTAGCCTATTGCGTCCAGACTATTGCGTCCAGACTGTTGCGTCCAGACTATTGCGTTTAGACTATTGCGTCAAGACTGATGCACTCTACCAGTGCGTCCAGTCTGGTGCGTCCTGGTTAATGCAGCCTTGATTGAGCTTGCGTCCTCGACTCAGCTTGCGTCCTCGACAGAGCCTGCGTCCTCGACAGCGCTTGCGTCCTCGACAGAGCCTGCGTCCTTGAAGCAACGCGCGTCATACAGACTCAGTGTAAAAGCATATTTTGTGACGGGTAATTTGGCTACCATCTTCATGTCGTCTTGGTCGTGGGGTTAAGACGTGTCTCGTCCATTTGCGAAACCTGTATATCTTTTGTTTCTCATCCAAGTCCATCTACTTGGATTGGTTGATAGACCGACGGCTTTCCTTCTTGTGGGTTCGATTCTCAATGGTTCAAGTGGGTGGTCACTCTCCTCATATCCCAGCTCCTTGTCCTCATATCCCAGCTTCTTGTCCTCATATCCCAGCTTCTTGTCCTCATATCCCAGCTCCTTGTCCTCATATCCCAGCTTCTTGTCCTCATATCCCAGCTTCTTGTCCTCATATCCCAGTTCCTTGTCCTCATACCCCAGCTCCTTGTCCTCATACCCCAGTTCCTTGTCCTCATACCCCAGCTCCTTGTCCTCATATCCCAGTTCCTTGTCCTCATACCCCAGCTCCTTGTCCTCATACCCCAGCTCCTTGTCCTCATACCCCAGTTCCTTGTCCTCATACCCCAGCTCCTTCTCCTCATATCCCAGCTCCTTGTCCCCATATCCCAGCTCCTTCTCCTCATATCCCAGCTCCTTCTCCTCATATCCCAGCTCCTTGTCCTCATATCCCAACTCCTTGTCCTCATATCCCAGCTCCTTGTCCCCATACCCCAGCTCCTGGTCCCCATACCCCAGCTCCTTGTCCTCATACCCCAGCTCCTTGTCCTCATACCCCAGCTCCTTGTCCCCATACCCCAGCTCCTTGTCCTCATACCCCAGCTCCTGGTCCCCATACCCCAGTTCCTTGTCCCCATACCCCAGCTCCTTGTCCTCATACCCCAGCTCCTTGTCCTCATACCCCAGCTCCTTGTCCTCATACCCCAGCTCCTGGTCCCCATACCCCAGCTCCTGGTCCCCATACCCCAGCTCCTTGTCCTCATACCCCAGCTCCTGGTCCCCATACCCCAGCTCCTTGTCCTCATACCCCAGCTCCTGGTCCCCATACCCCAGCTCCTTGTCCTCATACCCCAGCTCCTGGTCCCCATACCCCAGCTCCTTGTCCTCATACCCCAGCTCCTGGTCCCCATACCCCAGCTCCTGGTCCCCATACCCCAGCTCCTTGTCCTCATACCCCAGCTCCTTGTCCCCATGCCCGAGCTCCTTGTCCTCATACCCCAGCTCCTGGTCCCCATACCCCAGCTCCTTGTCCTCATACCCCAGCTCCTTGTCCTCATACCCCAGCTCCTTGTCCTCATACCCCAGCTCCTTGTCCTCATACCCCAGCTCCTTGTCCTCATATCCCAGCTCCTGGTCCCCATACCCCAGCTCCTTGTCCTCATACCAACAAACATGGCGGCCTTGTTTACATGTTCTAAACAATTAGGGAGCTTGGAAACCTCACAACTCAAGGCTGTTAGTGTCATGAACAACCTCGTATGGTGCTTCGGAGCTCGTAAACTGTTTACTAAATGTAAACAACGCCACCATGATTGAGGAGAGATGCACTGGTTTCGTCTGTGAGTTAATGAATCCTGGTTGTGTCTTGACTTCCCATTCTCTGGGACTGGAAGCCAAATGCTTTAAGGAATGTCCTGCAAGGTGGACCTACTGACCTATCTTAGGATCCAACCCCCCACGACTGATGCCTAAATCCCAGGTGCCTATTAACTGCTGGGTGAACAGAGGCATGAGGTGATGAGAAACAGAGTGTGTAGTGTTGGTGAGGGAGTAGGGTGTAGTGTTGGAGAGAGCTTGAGTACCGACTATTACACACACACATACAGATCTAGCTTCCTCTATATTACCTCAAAGCAAAATACACACATACGTAATACAAACCTTTACGTGTGTATTCCCCCATCTCCTTGAGGGCCAGCGAGGTATTTCCCCTCGAGGGCACGCCAGACACGGGGGCCAAAGCTGAGATGTTTGCCAGTAAACGTGAGAATCAGGTCTTGGGGAGCGGGGGGAGGCCGGGAGGTACAGCTTACTGTGTAAGCTTGAGAACTACGTCTGGGGGGATGTTAAGCTTGCTCTTTAAGGGTGAGAATAAGATTAGAGGGGTTTCAAAACTCTGTATATAGTCGTTAGTGATAAAATACGTTGTATTTTCATGTGTTGATGTGTTTTTATGTTTATATATATATATATATATATATATATATATATATATATATATATATATATATATATATATATATATATATATATATATATATGGGATACGTCCAACGTCCAACTACTGAGGGAACCCCATCAACCCCATCAACGTTAAGATTGATGCAGGACTTAAAAGTGAAAGTCCTTTCAATGTCTAGCAGGACGTGGGGCTGCTGGACTTGGGACTATCTACGTCCAGAGTACGAAGACCAAGGCCAACAGTGGGCGAAATGCTGTGTCAATAACAAGTCCAATTTTAAAATAGTTGAACACTATAAGAGAGGCCTGACGGCTGAGTGGACAGCGCTCGGTATTCGTTGTCCTAAGATTCCAGGTTCGGTCCTCGGTAGAGGTGAAAACAAATGGGCAGAGTTTCTTTCACCCTGATGTACCAGTTCACCTAGCAGTAAATAGGTACCTGGGAATAAGACAGCTGCTACAGGCTGCTTCCTGGGGATATGTAACAAAAAGGAGGCCTGATCGAGGACCGGGCCGCGGAGACGCTAAGCCCCGAAATCTTCCCAAGATAACCTCAAGAAGATAACCACCATCGGGAGATCGAACCCCGGCCCGACAAGAAGCAAGACCATCTTGAGGTTATCTTGAGATGATTTCGGGGCTTTTAGTGTCCCCGCGGCCCGGTCCTCGACCAGGCCTCCATCCCCAGGACGCAGCCCGTGACAGCTGACTAACACCCAGGTACCTATTTTACTGCTAGGTAACAGGGACATAGGGTGAAAGAAACTCTGCCTATTGTTTCTCGCCGGCGCCTGGGATCGAACCCAGGACCACAGGATCACAAGTCCAGCGTGCTGTCCGCTCGGCCGACCGGCTTCCCAGGTCCCCCCCCCCCTGGAGTAGGTCAATTCTCATCGCCTGTAGTTGGGTAATTAAGAGCAAGAAGGCGTAACCATCTAAGCAGGTCGCTGCTGTGGGTCCCAAGTCTCTGCCCATTGTTTCTCGCCGGCGCCCGGGATCGATCCCAGGACCACAGGATCACAAGTCCAGCGTGCTGTCCGCTCGGCCGACCGGCTCCCAATCACTCTTCTGACCAAACAAGTAAACAGAATTCAAATTTCAAAATTCAAAATTCAAATGAGACATTGTAACTGAAATTCGAGAGTGTTAAAACCTAGACGTTGAAGGGCGAAGAAAAACCTATAGATTGTCTTGTAAGCAGCGCCTGAGACTGTGATAAATGTCTGGATGCTGAGAACCTGGCGCACGTCCGCCAGGCGCACGTCCGCCAGGCGCAGACTGTGATGAATGTCTGGTGTTGATAGTCTGGCAGACGCCGGCCAGGTCCAATATTTGACAAGGCTTTCTTAACCTAGGGAGAGTGAAGGGTGTAAAAGGCAGTCAAGTCCACACTCCTGGGACTGGTCCTGGGACTCCTGGAACTGCTACTGGGACTCCTGGGACTGCTACTGGGACTCCTGGGACTGGTCCTGGGACTCCTGGGACTGCTACTGGGACTCCTGGGACTGCTACTGGGACTCCTGGGACTGCTACTGGGACTACTGGGACTGGTCCTGGGACTCCTGGGACTGGTCCTGGGACTCTTGGGACTCCTGGGACTGCTACTGGGACTCCTGGGACTGCTACTGGGACTCCTGGGACTACTGGGACTGGTCCTTGGACTCCTGGGACTGCTACTGGGACTCCTGGGACTGCTGCTGGGACTCCTGGGACTGCTACTGGGACTCCTGGGACTGGTCCTGGGACTCCTGGGACTGGTCCTGGGACTCTTGGGACTCCTGGGACTGCTACTGGGACTCCTGGGACTGCTACTGGGACTCCTGGGACTGCTACTGGGACTACTGGGACTGGTCCTTGGACTCCTGGGACTGCTACTGGGACTCCTGGGACTCCTGGGACTGCTACTGGGACTCCTGGGACTGCTACTGGGACTCCTGGGACTGCTACTGGGACTCCTGGGACTGCTACTGGGACTCCTGGGACTGGTCCTGGGACTCCTGGAACTGCTACTGGGACTCCTGGGACTGGTCCTGGGACTCCTGGGACTGCTACTGGAACTCCTGGGACTGCTACTGGAACTCCTGGGACTGATACTGGGACTCCTGGGACTGCTACTGGGACTCCTGGGACTCCTGGGACTGCTACTGGGACTCCTGGGACTGCTACTGGGACTCCTGGGACTGCTACTGGGACTCCTGGGACTGCTACTGGGACTCCTGGGACTGCTACTGGGACTCCTGGGACTGCTACTGGGACTCCTGGGACTACGAGGGTATAGGCAGGGATAGGTGTAGGGAGGATATGGTGTATAGGAAGAAGATGTAAGGAATAGAGTGAATAGTCTGGATAGGCTGTGCAATCCCATAGAAACCCCATGCAAACACATCCAAGCGGTTCCCCATCCACAGTCTGGCCAGACCCAACTGTGCTTAACCTAACTGACTGAGCGACTCGGGGATGCAACCTCCATTTAGGCTACTAATCCAGTCAGCAACTGACTGTATCCACTCAAGACCGGATTTAACCTCAGAGCTCCTTATTCCCAGTCATTCGACACATTATAGCTAAGACAAAAGTGGCAGAATGTGATATATAAAACAGCCATTAAAACAAAAGCCATAGACAGGATGATATTTAGACAAAAAAAAGGTGAAAAAGCCGTAAATGAGAAGATGATGAGTAAGGTGAAGGAGAGTCAAGGTGATGAGTGAGAGGGGAAAGTGGAACAGGGGGAATTTGGGGAAGGGTGGTGTAGGGGGAGACGGAAGGGAGGGGGGGTAGGGGGGTTATATGGAAAAGGAGGGGGTTGCCTAGGGGGGAGGATAGGCATACAGACTGCCATTGGTCTATACTGTCTCGTATGGACCAGTAGGAGCTGCCTCGTATGGACCAATAGCAGCTGCCTCGTATGGACTAATAGGAGCTGCCTCGTATGGACCAATAGGAGCTGCCTCGTATGGACCAATAGGAGCTGCCTCGTATGGTCCAATAGCAACTGCCTCGTATGGACCAATAGGAGCTGCCTCGTATGGACCAATAGGAGCTGCCTCGTATGGTCCAATAGCAACTGCCTCGTATGGACCAATAGCAACTGCCTCGTATGGACCAATAGGAGCTGCCTCGTATGGACCAATAGGAGCTGCCTCGTATGGTCCAATAGCAACTGCCTCGTATGGACCAATAGGAGCTGCCTCGTATGGACCAATAGGAGCTGCCTCGTATGGTCCAATAGCAACTGCCTCGTATGGACCAATAGGAGCTGCCTCGTATGGACCAATAGCAGCTGCCTCGTATGGACCAATAGGAGCTGCCTCGTATGGTCCAATAGCAACTGCCTCGTATGGACCAATAGGAGCTGCCTCGTATGGACCAATAGCAGCTGCCTCGTATGGACCAATAGGAGCTGCCTCGTATGGACCAATAGGAGCTGCCTCGTATGGACCAATAGCAGCTGCCTCGTATGGACCAATAGCAGCTGCCTCGTATGGACCAATAGGAGCTGCCTCGTATGGACCAATAGCAGCTGCCTCGTATGGACCAATAGGAGCTGCCTCGTATGGACCAATAGGAGCTGCCTCGTATGGACCAATAGCAGCTGCCTCGTATGGACCAATAGCAGCTGCCTCGTATGGACCAATAGGAGCTGCCTCGTATGGACCAATAGCAGCTGCCTCGTATGGACCAATAGCAGCTGCCTCGTATGGACCAATAGGAGCTGCCTCGTATGGACCAATAGCAGCTGCCTCGTATGGACCAATAGCAGCTGCCTCGTATGGACCAATAGGAGCTGCCTCGTATGGACCAATAGCAGCTGCCTCGTATGGACCAATAGGAGAGACATGGAAGGGCCAATAGGCCCTCTTTCGTTCCCTTAAATCTTATGTTGGAATACATACTCGTATTCTAAGTAGCAAAATAAGTAACTCTGACAATCAGGCAACAGTATTTATAGTCAGGATTATAAGCGCGAGAACCTTACCAACAATAAACTCTAGAAAACAAATACACACCTATCGGAGCCGCCTATAAAGAATTACCCAAAGCGGACTTGGATCCCACAACGCGCGAGGGGTAAAAACGCCTTGGACCTGCAATAAACAAATACGAATCGGAATCGCATTAAGAATTGCCCATGCGGCTTCGTATCCCACAGCTCGGAGGGGCTAGAAAGCCTGGAAGGGCCGCCCTGACCCTGCTAAGGATGATCCCAGCGAGAATTGGATTTTACTTCCGTGGCTTGACTTCTTCAAGGTAAGACCCGTACACACGACCGAGCCGTGTCGGAGCCACGGAGAAGTCGACCTTGCTGACCTGGTGCTTAGAGACGAGAACCGCGCAGACGACGAGGCAAAAAACAAATGAGCGTCGATGTTAAACAAGATATGTGTTTGGTTGTCGGGTCGGGATGGGCTTTGAATATGTGTACTGAAATTGTTTACTCCTGGGGAGATACCCATGAAGTTTGTAATAGCTTAGTGGTTTGGGAACCAGCGGGAAATGGTCAATGAATGAGAGAGAGAGAGAGAGAGAGAGAGAGAGAGAGAGAGAGAGAGAGAGAGAGAGAGAGAGAGAGAGAGAGAGAGAGAGAGAGCTCAGATCATGAGCCTCAAGCACTTACACCAAGAGCCTCAGACACACCAAGAGCCTCAGACACTTACACCAAGAACCTCAGACACTTACACCAAGAGCCTCAGACACACCAAGAGCCTCAGACACACCAAGAGCCTCAGACACACCAAGAGCCTCAGACACACCAAGAGCCTCAGACACTTACACCAAGAGCCTCAGACACTACACCAAGAGCTTCAGACACACCAAGAGCCTCAGACACTTACACCAAGAGCCTCAGACACTTACACCAAGAGCTTCAGACACACCAAGAGCCTCAGACACACCAAGAGCCTCAGACACTTACACCAAGAGCCTCAGACACTACACCAAAAGCTTCAGACACACCAAGAGCCTCAGACACACCAAGAGCCTCAGACACTTACACCAAGAGCCTCAGACACTACACCAAGAGCCTCAGACACTACACCAAGAGCCTCAGACACACCAAGAGCCTCAGACACTTACACCAAGAGCCTCAGACACTTACACCAAGAGCCTCAGACACTTACACCAAGAGCCTCAGACACTTACACCAAGAGCCTCAGACACTTACACCAAGAGCCTCAGACACTTACACCAAGAGCCTCAGACACTTACACCAAGAGCCTCAGACACTACACCAAGAGCCTCAGACACTTACACCAAGAGCCTCAGACACACCAAGAGCCTCAGACACTTACACCAAGAGCCTCAGACACACCAAGAGCCTCAGACACTTACACCAAAAGCCTCAGACACTACACCAAGAGCCTCAGACACTTACACCAAGAGCCTCAGACACTTACACCAAGAGCCTCAGACACTTACACCAAGAGCCTCAGACACTTACACCAAGAGCCTCAGACACTTACACCAAGAGCCTCAGACACACCAAGAGCCTCAGACACTTACACCAAGAGCCTCAGACACTTACACCAAGAGCCTCAGACACTTACACCAAGAGCCTCAGACACTACACCAAGAGCCTCAGACACTTACACCAAAAGCCTCAGACACACCAAGAGCCTCAGACACTTACACCAAGAGCCTCAGACACTTACACCAAGAGCCTCAGACACACCAAGAGCCTCAGACACACCAAGAGCCTCAGACACACCAAGAGCCTCAGACACACCAAGAGCCTCAGACACTTACACCAAGAGCCTCAGACACTTACACCAAGAGCCTCAGACACTTACACCAAGAGCCTCAGACACTTACACCAAGAGCCTCAGACACTTACACCAAGAGCCTCAGACACTTACACCAAGAGCCTCAGACACTTACACCAAGAGCCTCAGACACTTACACCAAGAGCCTCAAGCACTTACACCAAGAGCCTCAGACACTTACACCAAGAGCCTCAAGCACTTACACCAAGAGCCTCAGACACTTACACCAAGAGCCTCAAGCACATACACCAAGAGCCTCAGACACTTACACCAAGAGCCTCAAGCACTTACACCAAGAGCCTCAGACACACCAAGAGCCTCAGACACACCAAGAGCCTCAGACACACCAAGAGCCTCAGACACTTACACCAAGAGCCTCAGACACTTACACCAAGAGCCTCAGACACTTACACCAAGAGCCTCAGACACACCAAGAGCCTCAGACACTTATACCAAGAGCCTCAGACACACCAAGAGCCTCAGACACACCAAGAGCCTCAGACACACCAAGAGCCTCAGACACTTAATTACACCAAGAGCCTCAGACACACCAAGAGCCTCAGACACTTACACCAAGAGCCTCAACAACATACTTTAGTTCCATTTGCCACAAAAAACTTAATTTTTACTTTAAGATTCCCAGGTTGTTCGTAAGTGTTGCAGCCATTATCTTGTCTTTCATGGGAGTGAGAAACTGTGTTTTTCTCCGGGTTGACGCAGTATTGCGTCATCAGTCAGCTGACGCAATGTTGCGTCATCAGTCAGCTGACTTACTGGTGGGGGTCGGCGATTCGAGTCTCCAAGTGCCCAGGTGAATACATATATCTTTATAAACGCTGTGAGTAACATGAATTACGTGAGTTATTGACCTAATATGAGTCAATTAGACCCATGGGTTGACGTCCTGCCTAAATCATCAATATGTATTGATGATGGATAGATCAATAGGTCAACATTACAAAGGCTAGGTATTTCTGCTTCAGTGTGAAGTGCGGTTGAACTGAGGTCGGTTGGGGGGTACTGGATAGTCTGGCTATGAGGGATGGTATAGGATAGTGTGGCTATGAGGCAGTGTGAGGATAGATGGGATCTTGTGAGGAAATATGCCTCTGTAACCCTTGTCACCACTACCAACGGGATGGGTATGGGGTCCACTACCGCTCACGGGATGGGTATGGGGTCCACTACCGCTCACGGGATGGGTATGGGGTCCACTACCGCTCACGGGATGGGTATGGGGTCCACTACCGCTCACGGGATAGGTATGGGGTTCACTACCACCCACAGGATGGGTATGGGGTCCACTACCACCCACAGGATGGGTATGGGATCCACTACCACCCACAGGATAGGTATGGGGTCCACCACCACCCACAGGATAGGTATGGGGTCCACCACCACCACCCACAGGATAGGTATGGGGCCCACCACCACCCACAGGATAGGCATGGGGCCCACCACCACCCACAGGATAGGTATGGGGCCCACCACCACCCACAGGATAGGTATGTTGTACTAATAATCAACTAAACTAGAACTTATGACGAAAGGAAAGAAGGATAGTGAGACACTAGCCCAACACCCAGCCACTAACCAGCAATTAATGAGTGCTAACGACCCTTATCCAGTAAGCTCTGATGAGCCCCGAGAATCAGATGAGTTGTGATGGGCCCCATCAGATGACGAAGACCAAAACTCATAGTGATGGGAATATACCTATTTACCTGACCCTAATTAATGATGAGGCGCCGAAGAAATGGTGTAATGATAGCCATCTTTGTTGATATCTCAGGTCCAGAAACCCCCTCCCCCTCTCTCCCCCCCCCAGCGTGCCCCCCCTCACCCCCCCCCCTGCACGCAGGAGCCTCGGACCAGTATACTCCACAAATACCAAAAAAAAACTATTAAAAAGGAGGGAAATTTCTGCACTTTTGTGGCTCTTGTTTTTTCCTTGTGAAAGCAAATCTGATATTAACTCGTGGCTTTTGTGTTAGCTGGTGACTGTGAGTCCTCGTGGGCATGAGTGCCTGGTTGGGAGGCACTTGTCACTCTCATTAATGAGTGCCTGGTTGGGAGGCACTTGTCACTCATTAATGAGTGCCTGGTTGGGAGGTACCTGTTAGACTCATTAATGAGGGCCTGGTTGGGAGGCACCTGCCACACTCATTAATGAGTGCCTGGTTGGGTGGCTACTTCTTCTACTCCCCAAGCCCGGCCCGAGGCCTGGCTTGACTTGTGAGAGTTAGGTTCACCAGGCTGTTGCTTGGAGCGGCCCGCAGGCCCACATATACCTGGTTGATGGGGTTCTGGGAGTTCTTCTACTCCCCAAGCCCGGCCCGAGGCCAGGCTTGACTTGTGAGAGTTTGGTCCACCAGGCTGTTGCTTGGAGCGGCCCGCAGGCCCACATACCCACCACAGCTCGGTTGGTCCGGCACTCCTTGCAGAAAACAGTCCAGTTTTCTCTTGAAAATGTCCAGGGTTGTTCCGGCAATATTTCTTATGCTCGCTGGGAGAACGTTGAACAACCGCGGACCTCTGATGTTTATACAGTGTTCTCTGATTGTGCCTATGGCACCTCTGCTCTTCACTGGTTCTATTCTGCATTTTCTTCCATATCGTTCACTCCAGTACGTTGTTATTTTACTGTGTAGATTTGGGACCTGGCCCTCCAGTATTTTCCACGTGTATATTATTTGATATCTCTCTCGTCTCCTTTCTAGTGAGTACATTTGGACAGCTTTGAGACGATCCCAATAATTTGCTTGGTTATGCTCCCTAAACGTTAGGTCGTCAGACATCATTATTCTCAAATCCCTTACATGCTGTTTTCCTACTATGGGCACATTTGATTGTGTTTTGTACTCTGTATTATGTTTAAGGTCCTCATTTTTACCGTATCTGAGTACCTGGAATTTATCACTGTTAAACATCATGTTATTTTCTGCTGCCCAGTCGAAAACTTTATTAATATCTGCTTGTAGTTTTTCAATGTCTTCAGCAGAGGTAATTTTCATACTGATTTTTGTGTCATCTGCAAAGAACAATACGAAGCTGTAACTTGTATTTTTGTTTATATTTGATACGAGAATAAGGAACAGCAGTGGTGCAAGGACTGTACCTTGAGGTACAGAACTCTTAACTGCACTCGGACTCGATTTTATGTGGTTGACTGTTACTCTTTGTGTTCTGTTCGACAGGAAATTGAGTATCCAGCGTCCTACTTTACCAGTTATACCCATTGACCTCATTTTGTGTGCTATCACGCCATGGTCACATTTATCGAATGCCTTTGCAAAGTCTGTGTATACAACATCTGCATTCAGCTTTTCTTCTAATGCCTCAGTGATTTTGTCATAGTGGTCAAGTAGCTGTGAGAGGCATGATCTTCCTGCTCTAAATTCATGTTGGCCTGGGTTGTGAAGGTCATTGGTCTCCATGCTGGCCTGGGTTGTGAAGGTCATTGGTCTCCATGAATCTAGTGACCTGACTCCTGATCACTCTCTCAAATACTTTTATTATGTGGGGCGTTAGTGCAACTGGTCTATAATTCTTTGCCAATGCTTTGCTCCCACCCTTGTGTAGAGGGGCAATGTCTGCTACTTTCAGCGCATCTGGTATCTCCCCCGTGTCCAAGCTCTTCCTCCACACTATACTGAGTGCCTGTGCTACTGGCACTTTGCATTTCTTTATAAATATTGAATTCCACGAGTCTGGCCTCGGGGCTGAGTGCATGGGCATATTGTCAATTTCTCTCACAAAACAACCTCGCATAGGCCAGTAGGCCTTGTGCCTTCTCCATTTCTTAAGTTCCTTAAATCACACTCTCCACAGGTCAGTCTTCAAGATCATGCAAAATCTTACGGTGAAAATACCCACGAAATATTAGTTTGAAAAACGTAAGGTAAAATAACAGCCGACACTACCTCGTCCCTACACCTCAGATATATACACCTTTACGAAACAAAAAGGATCGATAAACGCTCGCGTTATTACGGGTAACGAACCCCCCTCAAGGCTTAAATTCTCCGTTATCATTGCGGAGAAACTTACAAATGGCGTTCTCAGTCTTCATCAGAGAGCGTGGGAACAGCTAGCAATCACACACACACACACACACACACACACACACACACACACACACACACACACACACACACACACACACACACACAAACACACACACACACACACACACACACACACACACACACACACACACACACACACACACACACACACACACACACACACACACACACACACACACACACACACACACACACACATACACACACACAAACACACACACAAACACACACACACATACACACACACACACACACACACACACACACACACACACACACACACACACACACACACACACACACACACACACACACACACACACACACACACACACACGTTAATGAGTCGTTCGCCTCGTTAGGTCTGCAGTCTGCCCATAATTCCCCCTCCAATTATAGGAGGTCGTGAGCTGTCCGAGGCGCCGAGGGTCCTGTCTGCCTCCACTCACGCTCCCGCCAATTATATGTCTCTAAATTATACTTTTCTGTTAGTCTCGCATCTTTAATATGCATTAGTTATAATTCTGTTGGTCTCTGCGTCTTTAATATGCATTAGTTATAGATCTGTTAGTCTCTGCGTCTTTAAAATGCATTAGTTATAGATCTGTTAGTCTCTGCGTCTTTAAAATGCATTAGTTATAGATCTGTTAGTCTCTGCGTCTTTAAAATGTATTAGTTATAGATCTGTTGGTCTCTGCGTCTTTAAAATGCATTAGTTATAGATCTGTTGGTCTCTGCGTCTTTAAAATGCATTAGTTATAGATCTGTTAGTCTCTGCGTCTTTAAAATGTATTAGTTATAGATCTGTTAGTCTCTGCGTCTTTAAAATGCATTAGTTATAGATCTGTTAGTCTCTGCGTCTTTAAAATGTATTAGTTATAGATCTGTTGGTCTCTGCGTCTTTAAAATGCATTAGTTATAGATCTGTTGGTCTCTGCGTCTTTAAAATGCATTAGTTATAGATCTGTTAGTCTCTGCGTCTTTTAAAATGTATTAGTTATAGATCTGTTGGTCTCTGCGTCTTTTAAAATGTATTAGTTATAGATCTGTTAGTCTCTGCGTCTTTAAAATGTATTAGTTATAGATCTGTTGGTCTCTGCGTCTTTAAAATGCATTAGTTATAGATCTGTTAGTCTCTGCGTCTTTTAAAATGCATTAGTTATAGATCTGTTGGTCTCTGCGTCTTTAAAATGCATTAGTTATAGATCTGTTGGTCTCTGCGTCTTTTAAAATGCATTAGTTATAGATCTGTTAGTCATCTTTAAAGTGTATTAATGCTACTTTCTGTTAGTCTCTCTATCTTTAAAATGCACTAATGATACTTTCAACTAGTCCTTGCATCTTTAAAGTGCATGTACAAAATAATATCTATATTTTATAACTCGTATTTTGACTATTGAAATTAACTGGATGTTCAATACATCTCAAAAAGGCAGTATATAGAAAGGAAATCACTATAACGGGGCTGAAATAAATAAAATTGTTTTCCTTTCTATTTCATTTTGTTTCATTTCATTTGTATGGGTTGGGTTTCAATATGTTTTTTGTTTGTTTAGCTCTTAATGTTCGACTCAAAAAAGAAGCTCTCAGACGCAGGTTCGAATCCTCGTCACGGCCCTTGTGGATTTGTTCATTGATGCATCACGCTATTGGGTGTTCGAGGTTTTCCTTATGCCACCTTTAGGGTGGCTTAGTCTTTATCAATCAATCAATCTGTGTCTTCCTTATGTGTTATCATTGGGATATTTTGTCTTACTCTCATATTTTCATAATCTTGCAATTGTTTGGGTTAATTTCTAACAACCATTTCTCAGGCCGTGTCTGTCGGAGGTCCATGTTATTCTCAGGTATTTTGTAAGCTTTTTCTATGATTTTCACGTGTTTATATGTGTTATGTAGACTTAGGATTCCCCATTCAGCTTGAAGTAATTCCCAAATATAACGGATTCTGATCCTTCTGGTGCTGCTTTGGTTAAGTCTCCCCCTCCTTGTTTCCCCGTCTTCTTCACCTTAATGAAAGTCTTGAGAGTGAGGTAATTTCTCATCTTTATCCAGTGCTCTTTTAAGATGATCCTGATTGCTTCTTAAGCAGTTAAGATCATCTTAATTTTGGAGAATGTGCCAACCAGTTCTGGTCTTAAGTGTTTTATGGTGACCATCTTAAAGTAAGTGTGTGTGCTCACTTATTTGTGCTTGCGGGGGTTGAGCTTTGGCTCTTTGGTCCCGCCTCTCAACTGTCAATCAACTGTGTATGGAGTCAGCCTCCACCACATCTCTGCCCAATGCATTCCACCTGTTAACTACTCTGACACTGAAAAAGTTCTTTTTAATGTCCCTGTGGCTCATGTGGGTACTCAGTTTCCACCTGTGTCCCCTTGTTCGCGTACCATCCGTGTTAAACAGTTTATCTTTATCTACCCTGTCAATTCCTCTGAGAATTTTGTAGGTAGTGATCATGTCTCCCCTTACTCTTCTGTCTTCTAGTGTCGTGAGGTGCATTTCTCGCAGCCTTTCTTCGTAACTCATGCCTCCTAGTTCTGGGACTAGTCTAGTGGCATACCTCTTATAAACTGGAACTTTTTCAGTGTGTGAAACTTTTTGTGAGTGTGTGTTCACCTAGTTGTGTTCACCTAGTTGTGTTTTGCAGGGGTTGTGCTCTGCTCTTTCGGCCCGCCTCTCAACTGTCAATCAACTGTTTACTAACTACTTTTTTTCCCCCACACCACACACACACACACACCCCAGGAAGCAGCCCGTGACAGCTGACTAACTCCCAGGTACCTACTTACTGCTAGGTAACAGGGGCATTCAGGGTGAAAGAAACTTTGCCCATTTGCTTCTGCCTGTCCGGGAATCGAACCCGGGGTACAGAATTACGAGTCTTGCGCGCTATCCACCAGGCTACGAGGCCCCTGTGTGTGTGTGTGTGTGTGTGTGTGTGTGTGTGTGTGTGTGTGTGTGTGTGTGTGTGTGTGTGTGTGTACTCACCTAGCTGTACTCACCTAGTTGTGCTGGCGGGGGTTGAGCTCTGGCTCTTTGGTCCCGCCTCTCAACTGTCAATCAACAGGTGTACAGGTTCCTGAGCCTATTGGGCTTTATCATATCTACACTTGAAACTGTGTATGGAGTCAGCCTCCACCACATCACTGCCTAATGCATTCCATTTGTAATTTGTGTGTGTGTGTGTGTACTCACCTAGTTGTGTTTGCGGGGGTTGAGCTCTGGCTCTTTGGTCCCGTCTCTTTTGTGTGTGTGTGTGTTTGAGTCTGTATATCTATTTGTTTTGTGAAGTTGTGTATACTCTTGGATTCAACAACATCTAAACGGTTACATTTATTTTCAACTCTTGAATTCAACAGTTCTCCTCTGGCCTGTCTGTGGCTGAGTGTGTCTGCTAGTCTTTACATCTTTAAGAAGTAATAGAGATAATTTCTGTTGTGTCTGTGGTGTATATATCTCTCCAATTTCCAACAGTATCCCCTAGCGTCACCTTTTACCACAGTGGAAAATACTTGCTTGTCCACTCTGGCAATTATTGATATAATTTTGAATGTCGTAATCATGTCTCTTGCTCCTCCTCCTCCTCTTTCTCTCTGGGTGTGGTATTTCTCCGGAGATAAATATTTTTGTTACTTGGGACAAGATAAACATAAATATGACAATAAATAAATCTTTAAAGATATCTTTATCTTTAAAGATAAAGATTAATAGATAAATGTCGTGTCTAAAGATTAATTGTCTGTGTCTGTCTTTCAGGTGAGGGTTCGAGCCATGTTGAGGCAGCATAATGAAAGGTTCGTATCCTATATGATTTGATCTCTTGATTCGCCACAACGTATAAAATAAGGGGTACTAAAATGCATAAACCCAAGCTACCTACCAAGCTATGGGAGCCGGTCGGCCGAGCGGATAGCACACTGGACGCGTGATCCTGTGGTTCCGGGTTCGATCTCGGGCGCCGGCGAGAAACAATGGGCAGAGTTTCTTTCACCCTATGCCCCTGTTACCTAGCAGTAAAATAGGTACCTGGGTGTTAGTCAGCTGTCACGGGCTGCTGCCTGGGGGGTGGAGGCCTGGTCGAGGACCGGGCCGCGGGGACACTAAAGCCCCGAAATCTCTCAAGATAACCTCAAGCTAACCCTCTAACCTATCCGGCATACGTATAGAAAACGTGGATATCTGAGAGCCGGTATTTTTGATAGTACGTCGTATTTCGTACGTTGGGGGACCCAGAGCGTACAAAATGAGACGCATTAGTTGAGAAGACGGGGATCAGAGATGCCCCAAACATGTCATCTTCTACCAGCTTACATAGAGTTGCGCGTAGCGCAGTTGGCTTCGTTCTCGACTCACAATCGGTTTTCCCGTTCGATTCGTGGACGGGACAAAAATGGTTGGGCACGTTTCCTTTCACCTAATGCCTCTGTTTACCCAGGTGTCACTAAATACCCGGGAGTTAGGTAACTGTTGTGGGTGGCCTCCCTGGGAGGGGGGGGGTTAGTAGGTCCAACGACCTTGACAGGGCCTCGAAACGAGCATAAAATATATATATACACACAGGCTTCTTGTCCCCGAAGAAAGGATTTAATTGTTAGAATTATTACCGGAAAAAAAGAGATTAGATTTCTTAGTAAAATGACGGATTAGCCGGGTTGAAGTAAGTGATGCGGGCCTGCAGGTTGCTGCCAGCAACAGTCCTGCTGATCACGGCATCACCACAAACCCGTCTGAAGGGTTCTTTCCTTAGGTTTACGAAGGTTATATAATTTGGTTATAAACCAGTTATATATTGGTATTTCTCCTTCTCTGGTGTAGGAAATTGTCAATAAGCATTTCTCCTTCTCTATCGTAGGAAATTGTCAAATAGGCATTTCTCCTTCTCTGGCGTAGGAAATTGTCGTAACCCGTACTCCTAATAGCACGTCGCAATTTTGACGTATACTCTACCTTGAGGCCCAAACACTGTCGTACTAGAAAATGGAAGCGGCTGGCGAAAGTGACGTACTGTCCCGTTTTCTGTTGTCGGTCCTCTGGCTGGTTAGGATAAGGGCACTTTAATACGTCAGTTTCTTGACGTTGGGGACGCTGGCGAGAACGGGCCGGCTGCCGACAGGTGATTGACCATTTTGTTAACAAAATACATCATTCAGAAGATAAGGAAGGGAAGGGAACTATGAGGGGGAAAGCGCCAAGCCATTACGACTATATAGCACAGGGAAGGGGTCAGGATTTGGGATGGGACGGAGGGAAAGGAATGGTGCTCCAACCACTTGTGGACTGTCGGGGATTGAACGCCGACCTGCATGACGCGAGACCGTCGCTCTACCGTCCAGCCCCAAGTGAGACGACGACGTTTCGGTCCGTCTTGGACCATTATCAAGACGATTGTGGTTGAGTTGATGTTGATTGAGTTGATTGTTATTATCAAGTTGATTGATGATTCTCCTCATCTTCTGGTGTGTAGTTAGTCATCATATCATCAGCCCCGTTACTGTGACTCATCGTCTGCACATAATTCAAATCTCTTACGAGAAACAAATCTCTTACGAGAAACAAATCTCTTACGAGAAACAAATCTCTTACGAGAAACAAATCTCTTACGAGAAACAAATCTCTTACGAGAAACAAATCTCTTACGAGAAACAAATCTCTTACGAGAAACAAATCTCTTACGAGAAACAAATATCTTACGAGAAACAAATCTCTTACGAGAAACAAATCTCTTACGAGAAACAAATCTCTTACGAGAAACAAATCTCTTACGAGAAACAAATCTCTTACGAGAAACAAATCTCTTACGAGAAACAAATATCTTACGAGAAACAAATCTCTTACGAGAAACAAATATCTTACGAGAAACAAATCTCTTACGAGAAACAAATATCTTACGAGAAACAAATATCTTACGAGAAACAAATCTCTTACGAGAAACAAATCTCTTACGAGAAACAAATCTCTTACGAGAAACAAATCTCTTACGAGAAATAAATCTCTTACGAGAAATAAATCTCTTACGAGAAACAAATATCTTACGAGAAACAAATCTCTTACGAGAAACAAATATCTTACGAGAAACAAATCTCTTACGAGAAATAAATCTCTTACGAGAAATAAATCTCTTACGAGAAACAAATCTCTTACGAGAAACAAATATCTTACGAGAAACAAATATCTTACGAGAAACAAATCTCTTACGAGAAACAAATCTCTTACGAGAAACAAATCTCTTACGAGAAACAAATCTCTTACGAGAAATAAATCTCTTACGAGAAATAAATCTCTTACGAGAAATAAATCTATTACACAACTATCTATTCAATAGATTACCTAGATCGACTAAATTATATTGTGGGTTAATATATCCTTTGAATTTAATAAGTATTATGCGTGTTACTTAAGTAAGATTACTTATAATAAGTGCGTAGAGGAGACGGGGCCTCGGGAGCCCCGTTACCGGATTAGGGAGCCGGTGGCTGAGCGGACAGAGCACTAGACGCGTGATCCTGTGGTCCCGGGTTCGATCCCGGGCGCCGGCGAGAAACAATAAGCAGAGTTTCTTTCATCCTGATGCCCCTGTTACCTAGCAGTAAATAGGTACCTGGGTGTTAGTCAGCTGTCACGGGCTGCTTCCTGGGGGTGGAGGCCTGGTCGAAGACCGGGCCGCGGGGACACTAAAGCCCCGAAATCATCTCAAGATAACCTCAAGATTCTCAAGATAATCCTTTTGCAACGCTCCGGCGCAGTCAAATGAGCCACTAACCTCAACTTAAATGGTTATTTACATTCGGGGCTTAGCGTCCTCGCGGCCCGGTCCTCGACCAGGATTCCTCGTTGCTGGACTGGTCAACCAGGCTGTTGTTCGACGCGATAACAGCCTGGTTGATCAGGTATCCTCTGGGAGGTGTTTATCAAGTTCTCTCTTGAACACTGCGAGGGGTCGGCCAGTTATGTCACTCAACCACATTCCAAGCCTGCGGGGCTCACCATAGACCGTGCTACTTGGACCTGGTTGTTGCCAGTAGCTGAATCTACAACCACAACCACAATCCTAGCCAGCTCAGGCTCGTGCTCTCTAAATAACCCAGTTGTAACTAACTTAACCTAACCTAACCTAACCTAACCTAACCTAACCTTGGAGTTAGCTAACATTATATGACTTGTATAACTGTTGTATAATTGTATAATAACTGTAGTTGTATAACTGTTGTATAACTGTTGTATAACTGTTGTATAATTGTATAATAACTGTAGTTGTATAACTGCAACAACCACTATTCAGTGGTTGTTGATAATTTAAGTTAAATTTGACATGGAAGTAAAATTCTGGACCCAGATTCACGAAGCAGTTACGCAAGTACTTACAAACCTGGGGCCAGATTCACGAAGCAGTTACGCAAGTACTTACGAACCAGGAGCCAGATTCACGAAGCAGTTACGCAAGTACTTACGAACCAGGAGCCAGATTCACGAAGCAGTTACGCAAGTACTTACGAACCAGGAGCCATATTCAAGAAGCAGTTACGCAAGCACTTACGAACGTGTACATCTTTCCTCAATCTTTGACGGCTTTGGTTACATTTATTAAACAGTTTACAAGCATGAAAACTTGCCAATCAACTGTTGTTATTGTTATAAACAGCCTCCTGGTGCTTCGGAGCTCATTAACTGTTTAATAATTGTAAACAAAGCCGCCAAAGATTGAGAAAAGATGGACAGGTTCGTAAGTGCTTGCGTAACGGCTTCGTGAATCTAGGTCCTGGTCTGAGGTCTTTTGACAGTGTTGTCGAGGTCTAAATTACTTGTTTGTCCCCGCGTACCGTATTTGGTGGTGCCGGGCGCATGCTCAACAGTTTGCTTGGTCACTTGAGCGAGTATTACACCCATTGTCCACTGAAACGTCTAAATTCAGCCTAAATGAAAATATAGACCTATTAAAGGGTTGTGAGGTGACAGAACATGGCGCGATAATTCATACAGTTCAGTGATATAATAGAGGAAAAATAGATTGGCTAGAAAGGCGGGGTCCAAGAGCTAAGAGCTCGATTCTGCAGATACAAATAGCAAACAAATTGTTAATACACACACACACCTCCCAGCTGAGTGGATATAGGGCTCGGGGGTCGTAGTCCTAAGGACCTGGGTTCGATTCCCGGCGGGGGCGGAAACAAATGGGCCGAGTTTCTTTCACCCTGATACTCCTGTTCATCTAGCCGTAAATAGGTACCTGGGAGTTAGACAGCTGCTACGGCCTGCTTCATGGGAATATGTATGTGTGTGTGTATGTTAGAGATAAATACATGTAGTAGACATAATGGAAAAATAGATTGGTTAGAAAGGCGGGGTCCAAGAGCTAAATAGCCCGATTCAGCAGACTCAAATAGTAAATACACACATTAAAGACTTCCTATCCGTTCATTTTTTGACAAAATTGGAACATGTTTTAACGAAATTTAATAAATCCAACAACTGTGGGAGACAAACACCTGCGAGTAAGAACATCTGTGACCTTCATATGTTTATGGAGACAATAGGGTCACTTTGCATTGACCTTTGTGGATAACAACAGCTTCATAAATCAGAGTGTTCACTCTCACATTAAGAGAGACCTCGCGGGTGAGGCGATTAAATATTCGCTACATTTATCACCATCCGTGTCTCTGTTGATTGGTTGTGAGTTGTCATGTAAGCCCTCACCATCAACACCAGTCATTAGCAACACTCTTCACCATCAACACCCATCACCATCAACACCAGTCATTAGCAACACTCTTCACCATCAACACCCATCACCATCAACACCAGTCATTAGCATCATTCTTCACCATCAACACCCATCACCATCAACACCAGTCATTAGCATCACTCTTCACCATCAACACCCATCACCATCAACACCAGTCATTAGCATCACTCTTCACCATCAACACCCATCACCATCAACACCAGTCATTAGCATCACTCTTCACCATCAACACCCATCACCATCAACACCAGTCATTAGCATCACTCTTCACCATCAACACCCATCACCATCAACACCAGTCATTAGCAACACTCCTCACTAGCAACATCAGTCACCATCAACACTCTTCACCATCAACACCCATCACCATCAACACCCATCACCATCAACACCCATCACCATCAACACTCTTCACCATCAACACCAGTCATTAGCAACACTCCTCACTATCAACATCAGTCACAATCAACACTCCTCACCATCAACACCACTCACCATCAACACCCCTCACCATCAACACCCATCACCATTAACACCCATCACCATCAACACCCATCACCATCAACACCACTCACCATCAACACCCCTCACCATCAACATCCATCACCATCAACACCACTCACCATCAACACCCATCACCATCAACACTCTTCACCATCAACACCAGTCATTAGCAACACTCCTCACTATCAACATCAGTCACAATCAACACTCCTCACCATCAACACCACTCACCATCAACACCACTCACCATCAACACCACTCACCATCAACACCACTCACCATCAACACCCATCACCATCAACACCACTCACCATCAACACCCATCACCATTCACGGTTTAAAGCCAGTGCCATCAAATAAAAAAAAAATAATTTAGCTTTTTGTAAAGTTTATCTCAGGCTTTACATAAGTGACCTTGATCCACTAGCATTTATAGCTTTAAAGCTTTCCCTCTCTCTCTCTCCTCTCTCTCTCTCTCTCTCTCTCTCTCTCTCTCTCTCTCTCTCTCTCTCTCTCTCTCTCTCTCTCTCTCTCTCTATCTCTCTCTCTCTCTCTCTCTCTCTCTCTCTCTCTCTCTCTCTCTCTCTCTCTCTCTCTCTCTCTCTCTCTCTCTCTCTCTCCTCTCTCTCTCTCTCTCTCTCTCTCTCTCTCTCTCTCTCTCTCTCTCTCTCTCTCTCTCTCTCTCTCTCTCTCTCTCTCCTCTCTCTCTCTCTCTCTCTCTCTCTCTCTCTCTCTCTCTCTCTCTCTCTCTCTCTCTCTCTCTCTCTCTCTCTCACACACACACACACACAAGATAGGTTACATAATAGCACTAAGTAACTACATTATATAAATTGTTTCCATTAAAAAAGCTCTCGACTCAAGCTCATTAAGACATAAAACAGAATTTTTTTTTAATGCCTCGATTGTATCTGATCCGTCGTTACAATCCCCGCCCCCCCCCCCTCACGGGCCACGCTTGACGAGAGACGATGACGAGACGGTTAAGACGTTTAATTAACGTTGAACTGAATCCTCGGGGTAATACGTTTAATTAACGTTGCTAAAGTTGATCGTACGTTAATTAACCGTTACTCAAGCATGTTTGGCCGTCAAATCACGTCAAATTGACACGTCAAATGTAGACGCAAACGCACAATGTAACTTTAGATTTTCCACATAAACGTCATTAAAAGTTATAACAGCGTCGGTAAGACGTTGAGGATGCGATGAGTGTTGACCTGCATATTGACCCCATCAACAGAACACCTCGTCTGCACCAACTGTCTTCCTGCAACACTTGACAGTCAATTTCAATCGTCGTCAATTGCAGCATTAAGATAAAACAGTCTCTGATATATACTCTTTAAGCTCCCTTAACTGTGAATGGTCTGTCCCCTTGTGTGGAAGGACTCGTCAACGCACTCTATCTCTCGATCAACTCATCATAAAAGCCGTCAAAAACGACAATTCATCACGGGTATTCATCACCATGCCGCCTGGGGAACACTCTCTCTCTCTCTCTCTCTCTCTCTCTCTCTCTCTCTCTCTCTCTCTCTCTCTCTCTCTCTCTCTCTCTCTCTCTCTCTCTCTCTCTCTCTCTGCTAAACGAGGTGGAACAAAAGGAAAAATAATTGAAGGCTGTCAACAGGAGGGTTGAGAACAAGGCCATGTGACGCAGGGCGACGGGAACGACAGGTTGGGTCTCACATCTGGCGTGAGAACTTGTTTCCTGTCTGCGTCAGCTGATGTTTGTAAACAATGGCTTGCCTGCGTCAGCTGATGTTTGTAAACACTGGCTTCTTTCCTGCCTGCGTCAGCTGATGTTTGTAAACACTGGCTTGCCTGCGTGAGCTGATGTTTGTAAATAATGGCTTGTTTGCGTCAGCTGATGTTTGTAAACACAGGCTTCTTTCCTGCCTGCATCAGCTGATGTTTGTAAACACAGGCTTCCTGTGTCAGCTGATGTTTGTAAACAATGGCTTGTCTGCGTCAGCTGATGTTTGTAAACACAGGCTTCTTTCCTGCCTGCGTCAGCTGATGTTTGTAAATAATGGCTTGCCTGCATCAGCTGATGTTTGTAAACACTGGCTTGCCTGTGTCAGCTGATGTTTGTAAATAATGGCTTGCCTGCGTCAGCTGATGTTTGTAAACACTGGCTTCTTTCCTGCCTGCGTCAGCTGATGTTTGTAAACACTGGCTTGCCTGCGTGAGCTGATGTTTGTAAACAATGGCTTGCCTGCGTCAGATGATGTTTGTAAAAACTGGCTTGCCTGCGTCAGCTGATGTTTGTAAACAATGGCTTCTTTCCTGCCTCCGTCAGCTGATGTTTGTAAACAATGGCTTCTTTCCTGCCTGCGTCAGCTGATGTTTGTAAACAATGGTTTGCCTGCGTCAGCTGATGTTTGTAAACAATGGCTTCTTCCCTGCCTGCGTCAGCTGATGTTTGTAAACAATGGCTTCTTTGAGCTCCTGTGGGAAGAGTTCCTCCAGTCTCTGTAATGACTGTGATCTCCTGTACTACCAGTCACCGTGGCCACACTGTACTACCAGTCACCGTGGCCATACTCTACTGACAGTCACCGTGGCCACACTCTACTACCAGTCACCGTGGCCACACTGTACTACCAGTCACCGTGGCCACACTGTACTACCAGTCACCGTGGCCACACTCTACTACCAGTCACCGTGGCCACACTGTACTACCAGTCACCGTGGCCACACTCTACTACCAGTCACCGTGACCACACTCTACTACCAGTCACCGTGGCCACACTCTACTGCCAGTCACCGTGGCCATACTCTACTACCAGTCACCGTGGCCATACTCTACTACCAGTCACCGTGGCCACACTCTACTACCAGTCACCGTGGCCACACTCTACTACCAGTCACCGTGGCCACACTCTACTACCAGTCACCGTGGCCACACTCTACTACCAGTCACCGTGGCCACACTCTACTACCACTCACCGTGGCCACACTCTACTACCAGTCACCGTGGCCACACTCTACTACCAGTCACCGTGGCCACACTCTACTACCAGTCACCGTGGCCACACTCTACTACCACTCACGGTGGCCACACTCAACTGCCAGTCCCAGCTATGCATGAGTAGCATTATCTGATTCCGAACGAAAGCTGCTAATTGGACACACAACTCGTAATCCTTACACAAGACTACATAAACACCAGACTACATAAACACCAGACTACATATGCCTCAATACATAAGTCAGTAAACCATCGATTACAATATCACAAAAAAAATCCTGAAATTATATATATATATATATATATATATATATATATATATATATATATATATATATATATATATATATATATATATATATATAAAGTAGGCAGTAATGTGGGTTCGAATCCTGACTCTCAAAACACACTATTACGGAGGCGATTTAGATCCTACTAAACAGCCTCAATATTTTAATGTTTTCTCATAGATTCGTGTTCCTGTGATATCATCGTGCACTGAAGCTGTACACTGTGATATCATTGTGCACTGAAGCTGTACACTGTGATATCATTGTGCACTGAAGCTATACACTCGAATCAGTTTGCATAAGATACCAATTGACAAACAAATAATGTTTTAACTGTTGTACACATCCAGGAAAAAGTGACATTACCTTACTGAAAACAATAAAAGGGGGAGGTAAAGCTAAGTAATAAATTCACCGATGAAAATGCTGGCTTTTACACAGGCATTAAAGCACAAAGATAATATTACGTCTTGTGGGCGAGATGTGTCATCTTAAATCATTGGAAACAAGATTTAAGGTTTTAACTCCTTATAGAGAAAGGCATTTTCTTAAGCTAGTAGGGTAAGGCTTACCATGAGCTATGGGAAGGGAAAGCTCTCAGCCAGCTAACAGGAGTCAGCAGTCGTCTGCTCCTGTACCCACCTGTGTGTAAAACTAGTAGGGTAAGGCTTACCATGAGCTATGGGAAGGGAAAGCTCTCAGCCTGCTAACAGGAGTCAGCAGTCGTCTGCTCCTGTACCCACCTGTGTGTAAAACTAGTAGGGTAAGGCTTACCATGAGCTATGGGAAGGGAAAGCTCTCAGCCAGCTAACAGGAGTCAGCAGTCGCCTGCTCCTGTACCCACCTGTGTGTAAAACTAGTAGGGTAAGGCTTACCATGAGCTATGGGAAGGGAAAGTTCTCAGCCTGCTAACAGGAGTCAGCAGTCGTCTGCTCCTGTACCCACCTGTGTGTAAAACTAGTAGGGTAAGGCTTACCATGAGCTATGGGAAGGGAAAGCTCTCAGCCAGCTAACAGGAGTCAGCAGTCGTCTGCTCCTGTACCCACCTGTGTGTAAAACTAGTAGGGTAAGGCTTACCATGAACTATGGGAAGGGAAAGCTCTCAGCCTGCTAACAGGAGTCAGCAGTCGTCTGCTCCTGTACCCACCTGTGTGTAAAACTAGTAGGGTAAGGCTTACCATGAGCTATGGGAAGGGAAAGCTCTCAACCTGCTAACAGGAGTCAGCAGTCGTCTGCTCCTGTACCCACCTGTGTGTAAAACTAGTAGGGTAAGGCTTACCATGAGCTATGGGAAGGGAAACCTCTCAGCCAGCTAACAGGAGTCAGCAGTCGTCTGCTCCTGTACCCTCCTGTGTTTAAAACTAGTAGGGTAAGGCTTACCATGAGCTATGGGAAGGGAAAGCTCTCAGCCTGCTAACAGGAGTCAGCAGTCGTCTGCTCCTGTACCCACTTGTGTGTAAAACTAGTAGGGTAAGGCTTACCATGAGCTATGGGAAGGGAAAGCTCTCAGCCAGCTAACAGGAGTCAGCAGTCGTCTGCTCCTGTACCCACCTGTGTGTAAAACTAGTAGGGTAAGGCTTACCATGAGCTATGGGAAGGGAAAGCTCTCAGCCTGCTAATTATGTATAGACATACTGGTTAAGAGTTTTCTCCTGACAATCTCATCTTCTTGGTCTTGTCTCACGATCTTATAGTTCCCAGGATATGGAAGTGACAACAGAGATAATTAAGGAGACGCTTGGGAAGGGAAAGTGAAACTAGGAATGTGTTAGGGGAGCGTAACGCCCTGTGACCCGCTGTGCTGGGAGGGGAACGAGGGAAGGGAAGAGATAGGTAGCAGGTATGTAGGGGGCAGTCGAGAGGGAAAGAAGTCGGAAAAGGGAGAGGAAGGGGTGATATATTAAGAAACAATGGAGGAATTAACCTGTAGCACCTTTGTCACACTGTAACAACTTTGTCACCTGTGTCACACCGTAACACCTGTAGCACCTGTGTCACCGTAACACCTGTAGCACCTGTGTCACACCGTAACACCTGTAGCACCTGTGTCACACCGTAACACCTGGAGCACCTTTGTCACACCATAACACCTGTGTCACCTGTGTCACAGTTACGAAGTCCTTCACTCTGAGGGGTTGTTAAGAAGTCTGCGAGTGACATGATCATTGGGGCCCACACCTCTGGCACCTTTGGCACCTCTTCAGTGACATGAAACTATGCAGTAAGTGGCAGTTCAGCAGGTTAAGGCTATAGTGGTGTTCTCAGAGGGTCAAGAACCGACCTTACGGCACAACCGCCTTCGTTACGAATCAAGAATAATGTCTTAGATGTGTTGAGTGGCTTCCAGAAAGTGTTTTATCTGACACGTGGGTGAGGCAAGCCAAACACCTGTGAGGACAACACCTGTGAGAACAACACCTGTGAAGACAATACCTGAGGAGCCAACACCTGAAGAGGACGAGGGGCTGGGATATGAGGACAAGGAGCTGGGATATGAGGACAAGGAGCTGGGATATGAGAACAAGGAGCTGGGATATGAGGACAAGGAGCTGGGGTATGAGGACAAGGAGCTGGGGTATGAGGACAAGGAGCTGGGATATGAGGACAAGGAGCTGGCATATGAGGACAATGAGCTGGGGTGTGAGGACAAGGAGCTGGGGTATGAGGACAAGGAGCTGGGGTATGAGGACAAGGAGCTGGGATATGACGACAAGGAGCTGGGATATCAGGACAAGGAGCTGGGATATGAGGACAAGGAGCTGGGATAAGAGGACAATGAAGGAACGGTGACTAACCACTGGGAGCCATCGGGAATCGAACCTCGAAAATGCAAGCTTTGCAATAAAGTTTACCATGTAGCCCTTATGTTACATCTTAAGATATGAGACAGTGTAGTATGCACATATTAAATACACATTAAGTGCATATATACCCATATTAAGTACATATAATGAGGTATTAGGTACATACTAAATACATATTAAGAACACATATGTACACTGGAATGCAGGAGGCGAGACAAAACTGTATTATGGATGGAGATTATTTCAATACATATTGGATATCTCTCGATATCCTATCGAGATATCATATCTCTAGAACTAGGATAGCACAGATCCTGTCAACTCCAGCACAGACGCTAAGCCAAGGAGGTGCCACACAATCCAAGATATCACAGCATTTGAACCATGACCATAAAATTGGAGATCCCGCTCAAGAAGCCATTAAGGTGTCTTGCTGAACGAAGAAAAAACCCAGCACTGAAGGTTCGTCATTGAAGACGCTGTTTAAAACCGACACAAAGCTAGTTAATATACCCTTGAGGGGATAATAAAGCTTAATTCACAAGTATTAATCCACTCAACCGATTAATCGATCAATCAAATGCTTAATCCACTCAAGGTAACGAACGTGTTCAGGTCGTGTTTTCAGCCACCATCTTGTGTGTATATCATTCCTGGAAACTCTAGACGATTTGCAGGTCTAATTGCCTCGTTCAGGTCACATTCTTTGCATTTAAGGGGTTGAATGGTTGATTGTTCTAACGTGTTTAAAGCTAATGGCTTGACCTTTAACTCGCGCTACTGACGTGACAAAAATTCTCAAGGGTGAAAGCCAAGAACTGATGTTGTTAATGGTGGTGACAGGGTGACAGCGGCTTGTGTCCCACTTACCATACAATGGGGAGGACGGGGGGGGGGGCGAAGGGGCAGATTAACACATAAGCACACAAACTAACAAACAGACACAAACAGTAGACAGACGCACAAACTAACAAACACACGACCCAAACAAAAAAACGTACAAAGTAGCAAACAGACACACAAACTGTCAGATGTCAGGCGCACAAACAATCATACACACAAACAAACAAGCAGGCAGGCAGGCAGACAGACAGACAGACAGGCAGGCAGACAGACAGGCAGGCAGGCAGACAGACAGACAGGCAGGCAGACAGACAGACAGGCAGGCAGACAGACAGACAGGCAGGCAGACAGACAGACAGACAGACAGGCAGACAGACAGACAGGCAGGCAGACAGACAGACAGGCAGGCAGACAGACAGACAGGCAGGCAGACAGACAGACAGGCAGGCAGACAGACAGACAGACAGGCAGACAGACAGGCAGGCAGACAGACAGACAGGCAGGCAGGCAGACAGACAGACAGGCAGGCAGACAGACAGACAGGCAGGCAGGCAGGCAGACAGACAGACAGACAGGCAGACAGACAGGCAGGCAGACAGACAGACAGACAGACAGGCAGACAGACAAGCACGCAGAGGACGACAGGATAAAACGTCTCCACTTCATCTGGACTCTCTCTCTCTCTCTCTCAGGGTTCCAGCCTACCTGTTATTAGTAAATGATAAACCCGTTCGAATCCCGCGTGTCTCCGCTCCATGGACCCACTGGCCTAACTCACCCCATCATTACCCGCAGCTGTAGTGTCACAGGTGATGTAGTGGAACAAGCAGCTTGTTCTTGTACCCCCCAGGCATGGAGAGCAGTGAGAGGACTACATAGCAGACTTCTAGCAAGAAAAGAATAGATTACACAGATGCAGGCGATGAGTCACAATAACGGGGCTGAAGTATGTTGACCAGATCACACACTAGAAGGTGAAGGGACCACGACGTTTCGGTCCGTCCTGGACCATTCTCAAGTCGATTGTGTGAATGACTTGAGAATCAGTCGACTTGAGAATGGTCCAGGACGGACCGAAACGTCGTCGTCCCTTCAATTTCTAGTGTGTGGTCTGGTCAAGATTACACAGATATTTCGTCGAATCACCTCACTTTTGGGAGCCACGTGAGCAGCACAAATCAGGTGATTCGATGATTCGACGATTCGATCTATGCCGAAGTTGACCTCCGAATGCTGTCGGATATTGGGTAAATAGTCTCACGCCCACCAACACTTTTGTACAGTCAGTTTGGGTCTAGTGGCTAAGGTATCATGTACGCCAAGGTGCATAGTGCTCCCGGCTGTCTGGGTTCGAATCCTTCTGGGGTGGGGAGTGTAAACACTCACCCATACGTAAACAACATCAACTTTCAACCAGATATACAATTGAAAGTCTGGCGCGAACCCAATACCAGGGACCAGATTCACGAAAGCACTTACGCAAGCACTTACGAACCTGTACATCTTTTCTCAATCTTTGGCGGCTTTGTTTACAATTATTAAACAGTTAATGAGCTCCGAAGCACCAGGAGGCTGTTTATAACAATAACAACAGTTGATTGGCAAGTTTTCATGCTTGTAAACTGTTTAATAAATGTAACCAAAGCCGTCAAAGATTGAGGAAAGATGTACACGTTCGTAAGTGATTGCGTAAGTGCTTTCGTGAATCTGGCCCCTGGAAACCAAACAAGGGGTTGACTACAATCATCAGATGTCGTAAAGTTATGGAACAATGGAACAAGTGCAGGAGTTGTTATTGTTTAGGGGGGCATGGGGGGGGGGTTACAAAGGCGATGAGTTGCAGGTGTGGCAACAGGTCCAAAACGGGGTTTCAGGTGTGGCAACAGGTACAAAACGGAGTTTCAGGTGTGGCAACAGGTACAAAACGGAGTTTTAGGTGTGGCTACAGGTACAAAACGGAGTTTTAGGTGTGGCAACAGGTACAAAACGGGGTTTCAGGTGTGGCAACAGGTACAAAACGGGGTTTCAGGTGTGGCTACAGGTACAAAACGGAGTTGCAGGTGTGGCTACAGGTACAAAACGGGGTTTCAGGTGTGGCAACAGGTACAAAACGGGGTTTCAGGTGTGGCAACAGGTACAAAACGGGGTTTCAGGTGTGGCAACAGGTACAAAACGGGGTTTCAGGTGTGGCAACAGGTACAAAACGGGGTTTCAGGTGTGGCAACAGGTACAAAACGGAGTTTCAGGTGTGGCAACAGGTACAAAACGGGGTTTCAGGTGTGGCAACAGGTACAAAACGGGGTTTCAGGTGTGGCAACAGGTACAAAACGGAGTTTCAGGTGTGGCAACAGGTACAAAACGGAGTTTCAGGTGTGGCAACAGGTACAAAACGGGGTTTCAGGTGTGGCAACAGGTACAAAACGGAGTTTCAGGTGTGGCAACAGGTACAAAACGGGGTTTCAGGTGTGGCAACAGGTACAAAACGGAGTTTCAGGTGTGGCAACAGGTACAAAACGGAGTTTCAGGTGTGGCAACAGGTACAAAACGGGGTTTCAGGTGTGGCAACAGGTACAAAACGGGGTTTCAGGTGTGGCAACAGGTACAAAACGGGGTTTCAGGTGTGGCAACAGGTACAAAACGGAGTTTCAGGTGTGGCAACAGGTACAAAACGGGGTTTCAGGTGTGGCAACAGGTACAAAACGGGGTTTCAGGTGTGGCAACAGGTACAAAACGGAGTTTCAGGTGTGGCAACAGGTACAAAACGGAGTTTCAGGTGTGGCAACAGGTACAAAACGGGGTTTCAGGTGTGGCAACAGGTACAAAACGGAGTTTCAGGTGTGGCAACAGGTACAAAACGGGGTTTCAGGTGTGGCAACAGGTACAAAACGGGGTTTCAGGTGTGGCAACAGGTACAAAACGGAGTTGCAGGTGTGGCAACAGGTACAAAACGGGGTTTCAGGTGTGGCAACAGGTACAAAACGGAGTTGCAGGTGTGGCAACAGGTACAAAACGGGGTTTCAGGTGTGGCAACAGGTACAAAACTGGGTTTCAGGTGTGGCAACAGGTACAAAACGGAGTTGCAGGTGTGGCAACAGGTACAAAACGGAGTTTCAGGTGTGGCAACAGGTACAAAACGGGGTTTCAGGTGTGGCAACAGGTACAAAACGGGGTTTCAGGTGTGGCAACAGGTACAAAACGGAGTTGCAGGTGTGGCAACAGGTACAAAACGGAGTTGCAGGTGTGGCAACGAGTACAAAACGGAGTTGCAGGTGTGGCAACAGGTACAAAACGGAGTTGCAGGTGTGGCAACAGGTCCAAAACGGAGTTGCAGGTGTGGCAACGAGTACAAAACGGAACCTCAGGTGTGGCAACAGGTACAAAACGGAGTTGCAGGTGTGGCAACAGGTCCAAAACGGAGTTGCAGGTGTGGCAACAGGTACAAAACGGAGTTGCAAGTGTGGCAACAGATACAAAACGGAATTGCAGGTGTGGCAACAGATACAAAACGGAATTGCAGGTGTGGCAACAGGTACAAAACGGAATTGCAGGTGTGGCAACAGGTACAAAACGGAATTGCAGGTGTGGCAACAGGTACAAAACGGAGTTGGAGGTGTGGCAACAGATACAAACGGAGTAGAAACACATACACTGGGGGGGGGATAATAGGGTGAGGGGTGGCTGAAGCAACAGATACAATAACAGGTCAACAGAGAACGAAAAATAAACAGTTCCGTTGTAACGGAACTCTGTTTATTCGGAAGTTTTTAGAGAGAAATACAGAATTATAATTTACGCTGATTGCAATAACAGAGCAACGGAAGATAGCAACGTAAATTGTTCACACTAACAGGGCAACAGAGGATGATATAATGACCCGCGCAACAGAGCAACAGAGAACTATAACTAGAAATATAGCGAATCACATAAAAGTTGAGAGGATTACATCTTACAAGACTACCCACAAGAGGCTGAGACACAGCCGGGTGTCACAGTGTAACTAGGAAGATACTGAACTGTATAAGAGAGTACCTGACAGGTAGGTAACAGAATGTCGTAGTGAGAGAAGAGGATTGAAGACAGAAGAACGTGCCAACCGGCTTTCTTAATAAGGTGGTACTTCCATCATCAATGTCTCCTGAATGATGTCAATAAAGAGGCAAAATATCTTTGGAGCATCACGACGGGATCGAACTATAGCGTCCTGGTTCACTCCAGACGCACACCTTAACCCCAGCACGCAGGTTCGATCCCCGCATCCTGCTCCGAATATTGTCTCAAACACGCCACATTATCGTGATTTCATTGTTGACGTAAATAATCTATCGCAGACAGCTGCTACGGGCTGCTTCCTGGTGTGTGTGTGGGGGGGGGGGGAACTGTTGATTGATTGACAGTTGAGAGGAGGAATCAAAGAGCTTAGAGCTCTTTGCTTAGAACCTAAGAACCAAAGCGCTTAACCCCCGTAAGCACAAGGTGAGTACAACTAGGTGAGTGCATAATGAAGCCCTTGCATACGGCCAAGCTAAACAAGAAGCCCTCACATAAGTGTATAAAATGCCATGAGAAAACACACAGGAAACACTTGTTGACCCCAAAAATGCCTCGAACAATAGGTCACAGGTTCAGATTGCTGGGAACCGCTCGTAGGGAAGCAGCCGTGAACTCCTCCGCGCGGACTGAAGATCCGGAGACATACATTTAGTAGAAATGACAGAGAAAAATAGGTCGGGAGTCAGTACATCAGACAACCGAAGGTTAGAAAGGCGGGGTCCAAGAGCTAACAGCTCGTTCCTGCAGGCACAAATAGTGAAAATTAGATAGCAAAGTGACACGTCTATGAAGGTTCAACAACAGATTGTAAACTGAGCTGAAACAAAGAAAATTATTTACAATAGTTTTCCTTTTTTTTATGAAGAGAAGCCCTATCCTAGATAGGATACTACGAGCCTGTCTGTCACTTTGTTCCGCGGGCTCATATTGGTAATGTTCACTTGGAAAGGCTGGTACTTCGATGTCCTGGCCTTTTGAAGAGACAGAGTTCGATCCTCGATGGTTCACGTGGTTTCTGGACCCTTCATTCAGTCAGGTTTAATTTTTCAGTTCCTTGTCTTCATACCCCAGCTCCTTGTCCTCATATCCCAGCTCCTTGGCCTCATATTCCAGCTCCTTGTCCTCATATCCCAGCTCCTTGTCTTCATATCCCAGCTCCTTGTCCTCATATCCCAGCTCCTTGTCCTCATATCCCAGCTCCTTGTCCTCATATTCCAGCTCCTTGTGCTCATATCCCAGCTCCTTGTCCTCATATCCCAGCTCCTTGTTCTCATATCCCAGCTCCTTGTCCTCATACCCCAGCTCCTTGTCCTCATATCCCAGCTCCTTGTCCTCATACCCCAGCTCCTTGTCCTCATACCCCAGCTCCTTGTCCTCATACCCCAGCTCCTTGTCCTCATATCCCAGCTCCTTGTCCTCATATCCCAGCTCCTTGTCCTCATATCCCAGCTCCTTGTCCTCATATCCCAGCTCCTTGTCCTCATACCCCAGCTCCTTGTCCTCATATCCCAGCTCCTTGTCCTCATATCCCAGCTCCTTGTCCTCATACCCCAGCTCCTTGTCCTCATACCCCAGCTCCTTGTCCTCATATCCCAGCTCCTTGTCCTCATATCCCAGCTCCTTGTCCTCATATCCCAGCTCCTTGTCCTCATATTCCAGCTCCTTGTCCTCATACCCCAGCTCCTTGTCCTCATATCCCAGCTCCTTGTCCTCATACCCCAGCTCCTTGTCCTCATATCCCAAGTTCTACATAGTCACAGCGCTATACTTAGCGCTTTCTCTTGATAATTCCCCTACCTTATGGGGGTTGAGGGTGTGAGAATGAGAGAGGGGGGGGGTGTGCCCCATGTCCCTCCCCCCCCCCCCCCTTCATCACTCTCGTGTCCCCTCCTGTGACTTCCGGTCCCCCTTCCCGTCTGTTCCACACTCTCTCTTCGTCCTGAGACCTTTCCCTTCCTCTTTCAATAACTCTCTTTCCGGCAGCCCCGCCTTCTCCCTCTCTCTCTCTCTCACTCTCTCTCTCTCTCTCTCTCTCTCTCTCTCTCTCTCTCTCTCTCTCTCTCTCTCTCTCTCTCTCTCTCTCTCTCTCTCTTCCTTCATATTCGACATCTCCTTAACTCCCTTAATTACCTGTTCACGGTGTATCCTTGGTCATCGTCACTGTATGGTGATGGATGGTGAATGGTGATGGTGATGGATGGTGGATGGTGATGGATGGTGGATGGTGGTGGATGGTGATAGAGGGTAGATAGTGATTTCACTGGCTATGCTGATACATCAACAGTGATCTCAGCAACATTGCATCCATTGACTATAATCTTAATGGGCCTCTCTGCTACTCTTAAGCGATTAATTGCTACCTTTGACCACCCTTTGTGCTAATCCTCAGCTCATCTTTTTTCTAGATTTGCCCAATCGTTTTGTTATATGGGTCTTTTGTAGCCTTGCTCCACAAATTCCGCTGTTGTTGAGAATTCTTGGTATTGTTTTTCATAAATTTCAGTGGTTTTTTGATGGTATTTCAGAATATATTATATTATTCTCTTTTAAGTTCATATAAGATATCAGTGGCATCTTAAGTATTGGTTCAGATTTATTGCTATCTTGGAGGCAGTTTGTAATGTATTTAATAAGTTGTTTTATTTTGTTTATCTTTATCAGAGTAATCTTTGTAAATAACAACATTATTTATATTGTAATATATGTTTATATCAACATTGGGATGAGGATTGGTTTGGTGTTGGACTTAAGGCCTATCAACCTCTGGAGGGTTATTAAGACCACCACAATACCTTACTGACCAACCAGCAAGTTTGGTGTTGGACTTAAGACCTATCAACCTCTGGAGGGTTATTAAGACCACCACAATACCTTACTGGCCAGCCAGCAAGTTTGGTGTTGGACTTAAGACCTATCAACCTCTGGAGGGTTATTAAGACCACCACAATACCTTACTGACCAACCAGCAAGTTTGGTGTTGGACTTAAGACCTATCAACCTCTGGAGGGTTATTAAGACCACCACAACACCTTACTGACCAACTAGCAAGTTTGGTGTTGGACTTAAGACCTATCAACCTCTGGAGGGTTATTAAGACCACCACAAAACCTTACTGACCAACCAGCAAGTTTGGTGTTGAACTTAAGACCTATCAACCTCTGGAGGGTTATTAAGACCACCACAATACCTTACTGGCCAGCCAGCAAGTTTGGTGTTGGACTTAAGGCCTATCAACCTCTGGAGGGTTATTAAGACCACCACAACACCTTACTGACCAACCAGCAGCAAGTTTGGTGTTGGACTTAAGACCTATCAACCTCTGGAGGGTTATTAAGACCACCACAACACCTTACTGACCAACCAGCAAGTTTGGTGTTGGACTTAAGACCTATCAACCTCTGGAGGGTTATTAAGACCACCACAACACCTTACTGACCAACCAGCAAGTTTGGTGTTGGACTTAAGACCTATCAACCTCTGGAGGGTTATTAAGACCACCACAACACCTTACTGACCAACCAGCAAGTTTGGTGTTGGACTTAAGGCCTATCAACCTCTGGAGGGTTATTAAGACCACCACAACACCTTACTGACCAACCAGCAAGTTTGGTGTTGGACTTAAGGCCTATCAACCTCTGGAGGGTTATTAAGACCACCACAACACCTTACTGACCAACCAGCAAGTTTGGTGTTGGACTTAAGACCTATCAACCTCTGGAGGGTTATTAAGACCACCACAATACCTTACTGACCAACCAGCAAGTTTGATGTTGGACTTAAGACCTATCAACCTCTGGAGGGTTATTAAGACCACCACAATATCTTACTGACCAACCAGCAGCAAGTTTGGTGTTGGACTTAAGACCTATCAACCTCTGGAGGGTTATTAAGACCACCACAATACCTTACTGACCAACCAGCAGCAAGTTTGGTGTTGGACTTAAGACCTATCAACCTCTGGAGGGTTATTAAGACCACCACAACACCTTACTGACCAACCAGCAAGTTTGGTGTTGGACTTAAGACCTATCAACCTCTGGAGGGTTATTAAGACCACCACAACACCCTACTGACCAACCAGCAAGTTTGGTGTTGGACTTAAGGCCTATCAACCTCTGGAGGGTTATTAAGACCACCACAATACCTTACTGACCAACCAGCAAGTTTGGTGTTGGACTTAAGACCTATCAACCTCTGGAGGGTTATTAAGACCACCACAATATCTTACTGACCAACCAGCAGCAAGTTTGGTGTTGGACTTAAGACCTATCAACCTCTGGAGGGTTATTAAGACCACCACAACACCTTACTGACCAACCAGCAGCAAGTTTGGTGTTGGACTTAAGACCTATCAACCTCTGGAGGGTTATTAAGACCACCACAATATCTTACTGACCAACCAGCAGCAAGTTTGGTGTTGGACTTAAGACCTATCAACCTCTGGAGGGTTATTAAGACCACCACAACACCTTACTGACCAACCAGCAGCAAGTTTGGTGTTGGACTTAAGACCTATCAACCTCTGGAGGGTTATTAAGACCACCACAATACCTTACTGACCAACCAACAAGTATACCCTAGTCCTGAAGATAGCCCAGGACTAAAGTATACTCTGAATATACACACATACACCGAGTACCAGGTGTATATATATATATATATATATATATATATATATATATATATATATATATATATATATATATATATATATATATATATATATATATATATACCTTCCGGTATACAAGTATATCAACCCAATTGGAAGCAGAGCCCCCTCATACTTCAATAGACTCCCCCGAGCG
>NC_091187.1:14790446-14827946 GCF_040958095.1 Procambarus clarkii
TAGCGTCTTATGTGTATCGTCTTATGTGTACCGTCTTATGTGTACCGTCTTATGTGTACCGTCTTATGTGTACCGTCTTATGTGTAGCGTCTTATGTGTAGCGTCTTATGTGTACCGTCTTATGTGTAGCGTCTTATGTGTAGCGTCTTATGTGTATCGTCTTATGTGTACCGTCTTATGTGTAGCGTCTTATGTGTACCGTCTTATGTGTAGCGTCTTATGTGTAGCGTCTTATGTGTACCGTCTTATGTGTACCGTCTTATGTGTAGCGACTTATGTGTACCGTCTTATGTGTACCGTCTTATGTGTACCGTCTTATGTGTACCGTCTTATGTGTACCTTCTTATGTGTACCTTCTTATGTACTCACCTAGTTGTGCTTGCGGGGGTTGAGCTGTTGCTCTTTGGTCCCGCCTCTCAACTGTCAATCAACTGATGTACAGGTTCCTGAGCCTACTGGGCTCTATCATATCTACACTTGAAACTGTGTATGGAGTCAGCCTCCACCACATCACTGCCTAATGCATTCCACCTGTCAACCACTCTGACACTGAAAAAGTTCCTTCTAACGTCCCTGTGGCTCATGTGGGTACTCAGTTTCTACCTGTGTCCCCTTGTTCGCGTCCCACCAGTGTTGAATAGTTTATCCTAGTCTACCCGGTCGATTCCCCTGAGGATTTTGTAGGTTATGATCATGTCCCCCCCTTCCTCTTCTGTCTTCCAGTGTCGTGTGTGTGTGTCTGTATGTGTGTGTAGTTAAGGTACACGCTGATTGCTGGCTTTATAAAGTTAACTACAAGGTCACTCGTGAGACATACGTCAAGGTGTGACCTTCCTCACCTGCCTGATGATATATACCCGTTATATATTCTTAACTAGGTGTATACCCCTGCAGTGGTATACCATCTTCATCGTCAAGTGTACCTTGAAGGTATACTTTTCAGTTCCTATCCTTAAATTCTTGCATGCCTCTTCATTTCTTACGAGTATCTTACGAACGCCTCATTGTATCGTCTTGAAGACCGTCTCCTCATTGTAACGTCTTCAGGCTTGGTGAGGGTAAGTTATCATGTCTTTGAGACAATATATGAATGAGTTGGGGTGGTCACTAACAGGAGCTGCCTCGTATGGGCCAATAGGAGCTGCCTCGTATGGGCCAATAGCAGCTGCCTTGTATGGGCCAATAGGAGCTGCCTCGTATGGGCCAATAGCAGCTGCCTCGTATGGGCCAATAGCAGCTGCCTCGTATGGACCAATAGCAGCTGCCTCGTATGGACCAATAGCAGCTGCCTCGTATGGACCAATAGCAGCTGCCTCGTATGGACCAATAGCAGCTGCCTCGTATGGACCGATAGCAGCTGCCTCGTATGGACCAATAGGAGCTGTCTCGTATGGACCAATAGGAGCTGCCTCGTATGGACCAATAGGAGCTGCCTCGTATGGACCAATAGGAGCTGCCTCGTATGGACCAATAGCAGCTGCCTCGTATGGGCCAATAGCAGCTGCCTCGTATGGACCAATAGGAGAATGCCTCGTATGGACCAATAGGAGAATGCCTCGTATGGACCAATAGCAGCTGCCTCGTATGGACCAATAGCAGCTGCCTCTTATGGACCAATAGCAGCTGCCTCGTATGGACCAATAGGAGCTGCCTCGTATGGGCCAATAGCAGCTGCCTCGTATGGACCAATAGGAGCTGCCTCGTATGGGCCAATAGGAGCTGCCTCGTATGGGCCAATAGCAGCTGCCTCGTATGGACCAATAGGAGCTGCCTCGTATGGACCAATAGCAGCTGCCTCGTATGGACCAATAGGAGCTGCCTCGAATGGGCCAATAGGAGCTCCCTCGTACGGACCAATAGCAGCTGCCTCTTATGGACCAATAGCAGCTGCCTCGTATGGACCAATAGGAGCTGCCTCGTATGGGCCAATAGCAGCTGCCTCGTATGGACCAATAGGAGCTGCCTCGTATGGGCCAATAGGAGCTGCCTCGTATGGGCCAATAGCAGCTGCCTCGTATGGACCAATGGGAGCTGCCTCGTATGGACCAATAGGAGCTGCCTCGTATGGACCAATAGGAGCTGCCTCGTATGGACCAATAGGAGCTTCCTCGTATGGACCAATAGGAGCTGCCTCGTATGGACCAATAACAGCTGCCTTGTATGGACCAATAGGAGCTGCCTCGTATGGACCAATAGGAGCTGCCTCGTACGGACCAATAGGAGCTGCCTCGTATGGGCCAATAGGAGCTGCCTCGTATTGACCAATAGGAGCTGCCTCGTATGGACCAATAGGAGCTGCCTCGTATGGACCAATAGGAGCTGCCTCGTATGAACCAATAGGAGCTGCCTCGAATGGGCCAATAGGAGCTCCCTCGTACGGACCAATAGCAGCTGCCTCGTATGAACCAATAACAGCTGCCTCGTACGGACCAATAGCAGCTGCCTCGTATGAACCAATAGGAGCTGCTTCGTATGGACCAATAGGAGCTGCTTCGTATGGACCAATAGGAGCTGCCTCGTATGAACCAATAGGAGCTGCCTCGTATGGACCAATTGGAGCTGCCTCGTATGGACCAATAGAGCTGCCTCGTATGGACCAATAGGAGCTGCCTCGTATGGACCAATGGGAGCTGCCTCGTATGGACCAATAGGAGCTGCCTCGTATGGACCAATAGGAGCTGCCTCGTATGGACCAATAGGAGCTTCCTCGTATGGACCAATAGGAGCTGCCTCGTATGGACCAATAACAGCTGCCTTGTATGGACCAATAGGAGCTGCCTCGTATGGACCAATAGGAGCTGCCTCGTATGGACCAATAGGAGCTGCCTCGTATGGGCCAATAGGAGCTGCCTCGTATTGACCAATAGGAGCTGCCTCGTATGGACCAATAGGAGCTGCCTCGTATGGACCAATAGGAGCTGCCTCGTATGGACCAATAGGAGCTGCCTCGAATGGGCCAATAGGAGCTCCCTCGTACGGACCAATAGCAGCTGCCTCGTATGAACCAATAACAGCTGCCTCGTACGGACCAATAGCAGCTGCCTCGTATGAACCAATAGGAGCTGCCTCGTATGGGCCAATAGGAGCTGCTTCGTATGGACCAATAGGAGCTGCTTCGTATGGACCAATAGGAGCTGCCTCGTATGGACCAATAGCAGCTGCCTCGTATGGACCAATAGGAGCTGCCTCGTATGGGCCAATAGGAGCTGCCTCGTATGGACCAATAGGAGCTGCCTCGTATGGACCAATAGGAGCTGCCTCGTATGGGCCAATTTCTCATTGATACATAATGTTAATGTGATTTAATGTGATAATAATAGTAATAAATCTGTAATTAAGAGTGATTCGTGCTTATAGAAGGGACGTAGACGAGGTATAAAGTGTTACACCACATCTGGACGAGTCAATTACCCTCTCTGAACGACAGTAACATCCCATTCTCACGCTCTTTTAAATGTTTCGGAGCCGTTTGGGCCGTCCGCAGCACGACCCGGTCTCCGAGTCACAGATAATGGCGTTGGCGACGCAATGAGTCCATATAGAGAGATCAGTAAGCGAGCCTTCGTGAGGCACAACCGTCACGACCCTGTGTCCTGTGAGGGGGGGGGGGGTGGGGAGGAGCGGGGAGGGGAGTTTTCACACCCATGCGTGCCTTGTCGGAGGTTCGAAACTGTGGTTATGTGTCAGGAATGTTATTTATGTTTGTTGCGTCGTGTTGAGATTGAGATTTATGCAGCGTGTCTGGAGGTTAGGTTCGTTCAAGCGGCGGACGAGCCCCGGTTCAGCCTCATGGGCTTATTCAAGTGACTGACGGACACACGGAAACTCTGCGGGCTCACCATAGCCCGTGCTACTTGGAACTACTTGTTTCATGTAGCGAATCTTTAACAACAACAACCTGGGAGCCGATCGGCCGAGCGGACAGCACGCTGGGCTTGTGATCCTGTGGTCCCGGGTTCGATCCCAGGCGCCGGCGAGAAACAATGAGCAGAGTTTCTTTCACCCTATGCCCCTGTTACCTAGCAGTAAAATAGGTATCTGGGTGTTAGTCAGCTGTCACGCGCTGCTTCCTGGGGGTGGAGGCCTGGTCGAGGACCGGGCCGCGGGGACACTAAAGCCCCGAAATCATCTCAAGATAACGTAAAGATAACAACAACAGACGGACACAAAAACGCATTCATCAGTTTTAAAATATCGAGTATTCAATATTGTATTCAATATCATCAGTAAAATATTGTGTATTAGTCTGATATATTTTTGGCGTAAGTACGCACAAAAGCGTAATTTTATAATTATAATATGTAATTATATATATATAATTATATATTTATATAGTAATTATATAGTAATTATATAGTAATTATATAGTAATTATATATATAAATTATATATATAGTAATTATATAATTTATATAATTTATATATTACATACATATAAAAAATATATATATGTGTATGTCCCGGTGTATAAATAATTATATAATAAAATAATTACTCAAGATACAGACAAGACAGATATTATCTATCAAATGGTTTAATAAAATCTTGTCAATTAATACACAAACGTCATAATTTAACTGTAAGTCTTTGGAAAGGCTTAGATGGGATGCTGTATATCTTGTATTCCTCTCACGTCTTCATACATAAGAACATAAGAACAAAGGTAACTGCAGAAGGCCTATTGGTCCATACGAGGCAGCTCCTATTGGTCCATACGAGGCCGCTCCTATTGGTCCATACGAGGCAGCTCCTATTGGTCCATACGAGGCAGCTCCTATTGGTCCATATGAGGCAGCTCCTATTGGTCCATACGAGGCAGCTCCTATTGGTCCATACGAGGCAGCTCCTATTGGCCCATACGAGGCAGCTTCTATTGGTCCATACGAGGCAGCTCCTATTGGTCCATACGAGGCAGCTCCTATTTATAACCACCCAATCCCACTCATATACATGTCCAACCAATACACTACACAATGACAGCCACACTCTCATACATTGAGGGTCGGGACCAAAGAGCCAGAGCTCAACCCTCCGCAAGCACAACTAGGTGAGTACACTACACATAGTGTACCAACGCCTACATTGATCAAAACTCTCTCAAAAGTTTATGAATGAAATCAAACTTTACATGTCTTCCAATAATACTTCTATGGGAGTCAAGTATATATATACTCAACCCCTTACGAAACCAGTACATCTTTCCCCAATCATGGCGGCTTTGTTTACAATTTATTAAACAGTTTACGAGCTCCGAAGCACTACGAGGTCGTTCACAACCCAGTGGTTTTGGAGCACTTAACGAGAGCTCGTAAGTGCTTTGTGAATCGTAGCTTTGACTGGCTCGTCCGCGGGGCTGGTTATCTTGAGACGATTTCGGGGCTTTAGTGTCCCCGCGGCCCGGTCCTCGACCAGGCCTCCACCCCCAGGAAGCAGCCCGTGACAGCTGACTAACACCCAGGTACCTATATACTACTAGGTAACAGGGGCATAGAGTGAAAGAAACTCTGCCCATTGTTTCTCGCCGGCGCCCGGAATCGAACCCGGGACCACAGGATCACAAGCCCAGCGTGCTGTCCGCTCGGCCGACCGGCTCCCCAGGTCACTAAAAGGCATATTATAATTATCATTGATGACTACAAGGAATTGATGCAGCTTCCTAACGGGCTCATTTGATGAGTTTACAAAAATCATCCTGTCCGGGACAGGACGACAGTGTGTATATATTAACTTTAGGCTTGTATATCGACCTCAAACTACTGACCCTCTCCAGAATGCATCCCCATAACAGTTGTTTATTATCATGGGTATACCTGCTAGGTGAACAGACGCATTAGGTGAAAGAAAACGTGGCCAAACATTTCCGTCTCTCCTGGGAATCGAACTCGGGATCACCGATTTTGGTTCGAGAATGTAGCCAACTCTACCACGAGACCCTATAGATGGAAATAAGGAATAAAACAAGAATTAAAGCAAATAAAATAGCAAATGTAAATTGCCTCAATAAAAATGGATAGAAATAGAGCAGAAGAAAATGAAAATAAAGGAAATAGACGTAATGGGAGGGGGGGGGGGAGGCGATTCCATTTTCGCCATTTTTATGAACATTCTTCCCATTAAATTGAAAATAGCCCATTTTATTTTTTATTTATTTACTGTTCCTCGACTGTTCTGTATTTTCTCTTGAAGGGCACACTCTCTCTCTCTTTGTCTCTGTCTCTCTCTCTCTCTCTCTCTCTCTCTCTCTCTCTCTCTCTCTCTCTCTCTCTCTCTCTCTCTCTCTCTCTCTCTCTCTCTCTCTCTCTCTCTCTCTCTCTCTCTCTCTCTCTCTCCTCTCTCTCTCTCTCTCTCTCTCTCTCTCTCTCTCTCTCTCTCTCTCTCTCTCTCTCTCTCTCTCTCTCTCTCTCTCTCTCTCTCTCTCTCTCTCTCTCTCTCTCTCTCTCTCTCTCTCTCTCCTCTCTCTCTCTCTCTCTCTCTCTCTCTCTCTCTCTCTCTCTCTCTCTCTCTCTCTCTCTCTCTCTCTCGCTCTCTCTCTCTCTCTCTCTCTCTCTCTCTCTTTGTCTCTCTCTCTCTCTCTCTCTCTCTCTCTCTCTCTCTCTCTCTCTCTCTCTCTCTCTCCTCTCTCTCTCCCTCTCTCTCTCCCTCTCTCTCTCCCTCTCTCTCTCTCTCTCTCTCTCTCTCTCTCTCTCTCTCTCTCTCTCTCTCTCTCTCTCTCTCTCTCGCTCTCTCTCTCGCTCTCTCTCTCTCTCTCTCTCTCTCTCTCTCTCTCTCTCTCTCTCTCTCTCTCTCTCTCTCTCGCTCTCTCTCTCTCTCTCGCTCTCTCTCTCTCTCTCTCTCTCTCTCTCTCTCTCTCTCTCTCTCTCTCTCTCTCTCTCTCTCTCTCTCTCTCTCTCTCTCTCTCTCTCTCTCTCTCTCTCTCTCTCTCTCTCTCTCTCTCTCTCTCTCTCGCTCTCTCTCTCTCTCTCTCTCTCTCTCTCTCTCTCTCTCTCTCTCTCTCTCTCTCTCTCTCTCTCTCTCGCTCTCTCTCTCTCTCTCTCTCTCTCTCTTTGTCTCTCTCTCTCTCTCTCTCTCTCTCTCTCGCTCTCTCTCTCTCTCTCTCTCTCTCTCTTTGTCTCTCTCTCTCTCTCTCTCTCTCTCTTTGTCTCTCTCTCTCTCTCTCTCCCTCTCTCTCTCTTACGAAGGATGGAAATAGGAGGGGCTGAAATTTAATTACTTATTAATAAAAGGAAATTGGGCAGTTTGTATTGCCTGAGTTATTAGCGTCGAGTGAGTGTGGGACGTCAGACTTCAGCAGCCCAACACACGAATTCTGAGGAGTGAAAGACTTTAGAGTGAAAGTTAGATACGTCTTGAAGGTGAGTTAGACTTTGAGTGAAAGTTATATGAGTCTTGAAGGTGAGTTAGACTTTTAATTTCTAACTCTCCGAGACTTTCTCTTGGTATTATCTTCTCCTTAGCCGGTACAGAGACGTCCTGCTTCACGTGCAGGGTCGGCGTTCGATTCCCGATGGCCCTGACCTGTAGCCAGGCACCGGGCCTTCATTTTGTTCGTATATTCCTTCCAGTGGTGAACTTGGTTCTGTTTACATAGTCCCCGTCTCCCTCTCTCTCTCTCTCTCTCTCTCTCTCTCTCCCCCCCCCCTCTCTCTCTCTCTCTCTCTCTCTCTCTCTCTCTCTCTCTCTCTCTCTCTCTCTCTCTCTCTCTCTCTCTCTCTCTCTCTCTCTCTCTCTCTCTCTCTCCGTGGCGTAGTGCGTAAGTTTCTCAAAAGGAGGTCACGGAGACCTTTTTAAGGTGGTGACGGGATGAGAGGGGTCACACGCCGCCCCGTGACGCCACCAGGTGCTAACAGTAGCACCGGAACCTGCTCCGAATAGCTGGGAAAAGGGGCGAAGAAAAACACCTGCGTCAAGACAAAGGTGTTGCTCATCAACCCTTGCATCAGTTTGGCTGGGTGTAAATAGCAGCTGCCTCGTATGGTCTAATAGGAGCTGCCTCGTATGGACCAATAGGAGCTGCCTCGTATGGACCAATAGGAGCTGCCTCGTATGGACCAATAGGAGCTGCCTCGTATGGACCAATAGCAGCTGCCTCGTATGGACCAATAGGAGCTGCCTCGTATGGACCAATAGGAGCTGCCTCGTATGGACCAATAGGAGCTGCCTCGTATGGACCAATAGGAGCTGCCTCGTATGGACCAATAGGAGCTGCCTCGTATGGACCAATAGCAGCTGCCTCGTATGGACCAATAGGAGCTGCCTCGTATGGACCAATAGGAGCTGCCTCGTATGGACCAATAGGAGCTGCCTCGTATGGGCCAATAGGAGCTGCCTCGTATGGACCAATAGCAGCTGCCTCGTATGGGCCAATAGGAGCTGCCTCGTATGGACCAATAGGAGCTGCCTCGTATGGACCAATAGGAGCTGCCTCGTATGGACCAATAGGAGCTGCCTCGTATGGACCAATAGCAGCTGCCTCGTATGGACCAATAGGAGCTGCCTCGTATGATCCAATAGGAGCTGCCTCGTATGGACCAATAGGAGCTGCCTCGTATGGACCAATAGGAGCTGCCTCGTATGGACCAATAGGAGCTGCCTCGTATGGACCAATAGGAGCTGCCTCGTATGGACCAATAGGAGCTGCCTCGTATGGACCAATAGGAGCTGTCTCGTATGGACCAATAGGAGCTGCCTCGTATGGACCAATAGGAGCTGCCTCGTATGGACCAATAGGAGCTGCCTCGTATGGACCAATAGGAGCTGCCTCGTATGGACCAATAAGGCGTATGTAGTTTCCTTAATTATTGTGTTCTTATCCTTTTCATATGTTCTTAGGAACCTGTTCTTCATTACTGTCTTGTGAAGAGTTTGAATACCATCCTGATTCTCTATTTACGAAACCTCTACATCAGTAGAGGTTCCTCGCCATTCATGTTGGCTGCTGAGATGAGTTTCTTAAGTTTTTGGATTACCTAAAGTATACTCTGATTACCTAAAGTATACTCTGATTACCTTTAGTATACTCTGATTACCTTTAGTATACTCTGATTACTTGGTTGACCTGCCCTTTACCTTGAGGTTACCTTGAGGTGATTTCGGGGCTTAGCGTCCCCGCGGCCCGGTCGTCGACCTGGCCTCCTGGTTGGTGGACTGGTCAACCAGGCTGTTGTTGGACGCGGCTGCTGGCAGCCTGACGTATGAGTCACAGCCTGGTTGATCAGGTATTGTTCTTGCTGGTCCGTGTGTGTAGATTAATCAGTGTACATTACATTTTTTCGCTGCTCATTTCGTTAACTGGGCCCCAGTTAACGAGCGATTCATCAATTCTCGACTTGAGTCCCACATCAGTCCTCATCAATTTGGGTTGAATAGGAGCTGCCGCGTCGACAGCATCCACTTCAAGTCCTGCCAAGTCCCCGTCAACTCTCCCACTGTCCTCTCAACACGTCAATCCTGTCAATTCTCCCGTTGAAATGTTGGTAAAAGATCCAAGGGAAGGTAGAATGAGTAATGAAGGAAATGAAGAAAAAAAAAGCTGGGATATGAGGACGAAATGAAGGAACGGTATCCCCCAACCACTTTGAACCATCGGGGATCGAACCCCGACCCTGCAAGAAGAGAGACCGTCGATCTACCGTCCCGTACAAGTGATTGACTACTGGTAACAAGAGAAGGTAATTAACTGATTTGCTTCGTGATTCGTCTCTTCTCGTGTTTAGAAGCGAGAAAGAGTTAGCAGTTTATCTGCTATTAAACTACCAGTATAGAGAAAGGGAAAAGCAAGAGATTGAGTAGAAATGTGAGAGGAAATTGGTGGATAGGGAGCAGGGCGCGAAGAATGGAAAGGAGAAGCGTGACAAAGGAGGAGAGAGAGAAAGGAAAAGAGAGAGAGAGAGAGAGAGAGAGAGAGAGAGAGAGGAGAGAGAGAGAGAGAGAGAGAGAGAGAGAGAGAGCGGAAAAGCTGTCTTTCACACCCTCTGAACTTTTGAAATTAAGAACGTCATCCCAATTCAAGAAGCGTGAGAAATAGTTTACATTGATAATAAGGAGCTTGTGAAGCTCCTTATTATCAATGTAACTTGTAAAACATAGCTTGTAAAGCTAGAGAAATTAGCTATAGAGCTTATAGAAGAGGCAGGTGTAGATTCTAAAGGGGCTGTAGTTATAGACAATGGATGCTATTGAGGATACTGAATGGTTATTTGTAATCTGGGGATTGAGAATGGGTTTTTAAGGAGATTATTGAAGGGGTAATTTGTACTTTAATGTAGGGATGTGAAGAGTAGGAATGTCTGTAGTGACAGAGAAAAGGGTTGAAATAGTCTCGAAAAGGGTTTGAAGCCTGGGAAGGGAGTTATATTAGGGCAGGAAAGAGGATTTTAGGGTCGAATATTTGGGCTGTGGTCAAACAGAAAGGGCTTTAGTGAGAAAAGTGAGGGTGTGGTGGGTGAGAGGGGGGGTGTGATGGGTGAGGGGGGGCGTAGTGGGTGAGGGGGGGACGTGGTGGGTGAGGGGAAGGGGCGTGGTGGGTGAGAGGGGGGGGCGTGGTGGGTGAGGGGGCGTGGTGGGTGAGAGGGCGTGGTGGGTGAGAGAGGGGGCGTGGTGGGTGAGGGGGGGCGTGGTGGGTGAGAGGGGGGCGTGGTGGGTGAGAGAGGGGGCGTGGTGGGTCAGAGAGGGGGCGTGGTGGGTGAGATAACAGGTGATATAGATGAAAGAGGGCAAGAGTAATATTGCAAAATGTTTTGTCTTATCAGCAAATCGTCCACATTCATTACTTCAATCGTGTGTGTGTGTGTGTGTGTGTGTGTGTGTGTGTGTGTGTGTGTGTGTGTGTGTGTGTGTGTGTGTGTGTGTGTGTGTGTGTGTGCACCTAAGCATGTTAAAGCGGCCACCATCCTGGCGGCGTTCTCACCGTTGTTAAGTTTAGGGCGCTGTAACAGCCTCCACGGCCGATAATTCCTACTCTTGCCTCTCTTAACCTTTTGCGAGGTGTTTCCTCTCCTCTCACACATTCCACCTTTGTTTTCTACTCACAGATTTCGTCATTGTTTTCTATTCCCTTCATGTCTGCCTGGTCCTTACCTTGTCTTACCTTACCCTACCCCCTACCCTTCCTCCTCAAGCTCTATTACCCCCCCATTAAGCGCTAAGACCTCCCTCATCACCCACTCTTCCCCTACGACGTCTTAACCCGCTGACAGAGCGTATTAGAAAAGAATGATCGACTTGGGAATTAGTGAATGCGACTCTCGCTGTGACTTACGAGGAAGTCGTAGCATTGTTTCACCTCTAATTACTCGGGGCGAAACTGCCGTGTCAGACACTTCCTGTGTTTACCTGACATTACGGAGCCCGCCGTGGCTCTCACCCACCGTCTAATTCCTCTTTATCACTTCATTGAACTGTTGCTTCTAGCGGCTGGCGCTGCGGGTGGGTCTTTGGGGCCTCGGGTGGGTCCCTGTGCCCTCGGGTGGGTCCGTGTGGCCTCGGGTGGGTCCGTGTGGCCTTGGGTGGGTCCCTAGGGCCTCGGGTGGGTCTTTGGGGCCCCGGGTGGTCCCCTGTGGGCCTCGGGCGGGTCCCTGGCCTCGGGTCCCTGGCTCCTAATATCCTAACTGAGCAGTTTGACGGTTAGGATATTAGTATTTTTTACTCGAGGAGATTCCGAAGCCTCAGTACTAACATTCAGATCCACCTATATAAGGCTCTAGTTCGGCCGCATCTAGAGTATCCCCCAGTACCACTACACACCATAAAGAAAACTAACATGCAGAAACTGCAAGCAGTGGGAAATAAGGCGGTAAGGAGAGCAGCAAAACACCGTCCACCATATGATCAGACAATCCAGGAGCTCCATGAACTCCTGAACACACAGCCACTAAACATCAGACTGCAGCACCAAGCCATCAGGGTGTGGAACACCAGTTAGAGGACCCAATGTTAGAAAGATTGCCCCAAGATGAGACGCCCCACTCCCACAGCTGGTGGCCCAAGATGAGACGCCCCACTCCCACAGCTGGTGGCCCAAGATGAGACGCCCCACTCCCACAGCTGGTGGCCCAAGATGAGACGCCCCGCTCCCACAGCTGGTGGCCCAAGATGAGACGCCCCACTCCCTCAGCTGGTGGCCCAAGATGAGACGCCCCACTTCCACAGCTGGTGGCCCAAGATGAGACGCCCCGCTCCCACAGCTGGTGGCCCAAGATGAGACGCCCCGCTCCCACAGCTGGTGGCCCAAGATGAGACGCCCCGCTCCCACAGCTGGTGGCCCAAGATGAGACGCCCCGCTCCCACAGCTGGTGGCCCAAGATGAGACGCCCCGCTCCCACAGCTGGTGGCCCAAGATGAGACGCCCCACTCCCACAGCTGGTGGCCCAAGATGAGACGCCCCACTCCCACAGCTGGTGGCCCAAGATGAGACGCCCCACTCCCACAGCTGGTGGCCCAAGATGAGACGCCCCGCTCCCACAGCTGGTGGCCCAAGATGAGACGCCCCACTCCCACAGCTGGTGGCCCAAGATGAGACGCCCCGCTCCCACAGCTGGTGGCCCAAGATGAGACGCCCCACTCCCACAGCACGTGGCCCAAGATGAGACGCCCCACTCCCACAGCTGGTGGCCCAAGATGAGACGCCCCACTCCCACAACTGGTGGCCCAAGATGAGACGCCCCACTTCCACAGCTGGTGGCCCAAGATGAGACGCCCCGCTCCCACAGCTGGTGGCCCAAGATGAGACGCCCCGCTCCCACAGCTGGTGGCCCAAGATGAGACGCCCCGCTCCCACAGCTGGTGGTCCAAGATGAGACGCCCCACTCCCTCAGCTGGTGGCCCAAGATGAGACGCCCCACTTCCACAGCTGGTGGCCCAAGCGTGTACAAGCGTGTAAACTCCACAACCCAAGGTTGTTATTGTTATAAACAGCCTCGTATAATGCTTCGGAGCTCATAACCTGTTTAATACATGTAAACAAAGCCGCCATGATTGGGGAAAGATGCACAGGTTTCGTAAGTGGATGGTACTAAGAAAAGTAGCCACTGGTTAGGTTAGGTGAATGGCTTGGGTTCGAATGTTTCTGGTTATGTTAGCACGTTGTATTTTGACCGTTGTGGCAGGAGGAACAGTCAGGATGACACAAGGTCTAATCAGGAGACAAAATAATTATAATTTCCTCCTGGAATTTAAATAATTCCCTATAAGAAGCCAGAGTTATTCGGGAGAGTCATTTAACTGGAGGGGGGCCTCGTAGCCTGGTGGATAGCGCGCAGGACTCGTAATTCTGTGGCGCGGGTTCGATTCCCGCACGAGGCAGAAGCAAATGGGCAAAGTTTCTTTCACCCTGAATGCCCCTGTTACCTAGCAGTAAATAGGTACCTGGGAGTTAAGTCAGCTGTCACGGGCTGCTTCCTGGGGGTGGAGGCCTGGTCTAGGACCGGGCCGCGGGGACACTAAAGCCCCGAAATCATCTCAAGATAACCTCAAGATAACTGTGACATGGAATGCATTAGGCAGTGATGTGGTGGAGGCTGACTCCATACACAGTTTCAAGTGTAGATATGATAGAGCCCAGTAGGCTCAGGAACCTGTACACCTGTTGATTGACGGTTGAGAGGCGGGACCAAAGAGCCAGAGCTCAACCCCCGCAAACACAACTAGGTGAGTACATAAGCCCTTGTTGCCCGGATAGTAAGACTAGAGGTGTGAGGGGGGGGGGGAGGTGGCTACAGGTGTGGGAGGTGTGGGAGGAGGGGGCTGCAGGTGTTTGGGACGAGGTGTGGAAAACCAGGTGAAAGTAAGGTGTGGGGGGGAGGGGGAAGGGGGAGGGGGGGAGCAGGTGAAGTGAGTAGAAGCAGGTTGGAGAGAGAGAAGGAGGGAGGGAGAGTGAGAGAGTGGGGGGGGGGTGTACGCCTCTTGACAGCAGAAGGCCAAGAGTTGACAGGAGGGCACCAATCACCGGGCTGTGAAGACTCGCCACTCTGCTGTCAAGAGCTGCTCAAGACGTGACTCTTGACGGCCACTGGACAAGCACTCAACCCCTGTACGTCAACCACCGCTTCTCTTGACATGTGGGCGCAAAAATGTTGACATATGTGCGAGGATAATGTAGGCATGTGTATATATGTGGGCTGCTGGTGTGTGTGTATATATGTGGGCTGCTGGTGTGTGTATATATGTGGGCTGCTGGTGTGTGTATATATATGTGGGCTGCTGGTGTGTGTATATATGTGGGCTGCTGGCGTGTGTGTATATGTGGGCTGCTGGTGTGTGTATATATGTGGGCTGCTGGCGTGTGTATATATGTGGGCTGCTGGTGTGTGTATATATGTGAGTTGCTGGCGTGTGTATATATGTGGGGTGCTGGTGTGTGTGTATATATGTGGGCTGCTGGCGTGTGTATATATGTGGGCTGCTGGTGTGTGTGTGTATATGTGGGCTGCTGGTGTGTGTGTATATGTGGGCTGCTGGTGTGTGTAGAGGGAATACGCTGTGCGTTGAAGTATATATGTTGGGCAGGCAGATGAATGTATACATAAGAACAAAATATGTACAAGAGAAACTTAATTAGGTTTGTTTATCCATACGAGGCAGCTCCTACGTATGGACCAATAGGAGCTGCCTCATATGGACCAATAGGAGCTCCCTCATATGGACCAATAGGAGCTGCCTCGTATGGACCAATAGGAGCTGCCTCGTATGGACCAATAGGAGCTGCCTCATATGGACCAATAGGAGCTCCCTCATATGGACCAATAGGAGCTGCCTCGTATGGACCAATAGGAACTGCCTCGTATGGACCAATAGGAGCTGCCTCGTATGGACCAATAGGAGCTGCCTCATATGGACCAATAGGAGCTCCCTCATATGGACCAATAGGAGCTGCCTCATATGGACCAATAGGAGCTCCCTCATATGGACCAATAGGAGCTGCCTCGTATGGACCAATAGGAACTGCCTCGTATGGACCAATAGGAGCTGCCTCGTATGGACCAATAGGAGCTGCCTCGTATGGACCAATAGGAACTGCCTCGTATGGACCAATAGGAGCTGCCTCGTATGGACCAATAGGAACTGCCTCGTATGGACCAATAGGAGCTGCCTCGTATGGACCAATAGGAGCTGCCTCGTATGGACCAATAGGAGCTGCCTCGTATGGACCAATAGGAGCTCCCTCATATGGACCAATAGGAGCTGCCTCGTATGGACCAATAGGAGCTGCCTCGTATGAACCAATAGGAGCTGCCTCGTATGGACCAATAGGAGCTGCCTCGTATGGACCAATAGGAGCTGCCTCGTATGGACCAATAGGAGCTGCCTCGTATGGGCCAATAGGAGCTGCCTCGTATGGACCAATAGGAGCTGCCTCGTATGGACCAATAGGAGCTGCCTCGTATGGACCAATAGGAGCTCCCTCATATGGACCAATAGGAGCTGCCTCGTATGGACCAATAGGAGCTCCCTCATATGGACCAAAAGGAGCTGCCTCGTATGGACCAATAGGAGCTGCCTCGTATGGACCAATAGGAGCTGCCTCGTATGGACCAATAGGAGCTGCCTCGTATGGACCAATAGGAGCTGCCTCGTATGGACCAATAGGAGCTGCCTCGTATGGGCCAATAGGAGCTGCCTCGTATGGACCAATAGGAGCTGCCTCGTATGGACCAATAGGAGCTGCCTCGTATGGACCAATAGGAGCTCCCTCATATGGACCAATAGGAGCTGCCTCGTATGGACCAATAGGAGCTCCCTCATATGGACCAAAAGGAGCTGCCTCGTATGGACCAATAGGAGCTGCCTCGTATGGACCAATAGGAGCTGCCTCGTATGGACCAATAGGAGCTGCCTCATATGGACCAATAGGAGCTGCCTCGTATGGACCAATAGGAGCTGCCTCATATGGACCAATAGGAGCTGCCTCGTATGGACCAATAGGAGCTGCCTCGTATGGGCCAATAGGAGCTGCCTCGTATGGACCAATAGCAGCTGCCTCGTATGGGCCAATAGGAGCTGCCTCGTATGGACCAATAGGAGCTGCCTCGTATGGGCCAATAGGAGCTGCCTCGTATGGACCAATAGGAGCTGCCTCGTATGGACCAATAGGAGCTGCCTCGTATGGGCCAATAGGAGCTGCCTCGTATGGACCAATAGGAGCTGCCTCGTATGGACCAATAGGAGCTGCCTCGTATGGACCAATAGGAGCTGCCTCGTATGGACCAATAGGAGCTGCCTCGTATGGACCAATAGGAGCTCCCTCATATGGACCAATAGGAGCTGCCTCGTATGGACCAATAGGAGCTCCCACATATGGACCAAAAGGAGCTGCCTCGTATGGACCAATAGGAGCTGCCTCGTATGGACCAATAGGAGCTGCCTCGTATGGACCAATAGGAGCTGCCTCGTATGGACCAATAGGAGCTGCCTCGTATGGCCCAATAGGAGCTGCCTCGTATGGACCAATAGGTCGCCTGCAGTTTCCGTATTCATACGTAAATATTATTAGGTAATTATGGTGGTGACTTGAATGTAGGCGTTTATGAGTTTATTTCTTTCTTAAAAATATTAATTTTCTTTCCGCAGGTGGTGTGATTGACCGACTTGTCCTGGGGCGAGACGGAGGTCACAGCCAGCTGGCGTGGGCGTGCCATCTGTGGGCGTAGATCAAGCCAGGACACAGGTAGCTGGTTCCAGCTTACTCTCCGCTAGGTGATGCATGCGTAACCCCTTCCGCCAGCCAGGTGGTTTAAGCGGGGCGTGACCCAGGTGGTGGAGGCGGGATGAACCAGCTGTGTCGTGTGTGTGGGGAGCCCGCAGCTGGCTTCCACTTCGGCGCCTTCACCTGCGAAGGATGCAAGGTGAGGATGGTCATATTCTCCTCTTGTTCTCTCTGTCTGTTGTGTGTTAGGTTTTGTCTCATAGTCGTCTCATCTCTCTCATTCTTCCTCTCTTTATTGACGTCTCTCTTTCATCATTGTTGGGCCATTAAACATGTCATGCACGCACACACGCACGCGCGCACACACACACACATATACACACTTCATACACACACACACATATACACACTTCACACACACACACACTTCACACACACACACACACACACACACACACACACACACACACACACACACACACACACACACACACACACACACACACACACACACACACACAAGTTTGCGACGAGGCTTGTCCCAGAGTTACGAGGGACGGAATATGAAGAACCCCTGAAAGAACTGAACCTTACGACGCTAGAAAAAAGAAGGGAGAGAGGGGACATGATAGGAACGTATAAAATACTCAGGGGAAATTGACAGAGTGGACATAGACGAAATGATCACACGGAATAGTAACAGAACGAGGGGACATGGATGGAAGCTGGAAACTCAGATGAGTCACAGAGATGTTAGGAAGTTTTCTTTTAGCGTGAGAGTAGTGGAAAAATGGAATGCACTTCAGGAACAGGTTGTGGAAGCAAATACTATTCATAATTTTAAAACCAGGTATGATAGGGAAATAGGACCCGAGCCATTGCTGTAAACAACCGTTGGCTCGAAAGGCGGGATCCAAGAGTCAATGCTCGATCCTGCAGACACAAATAGGTGAGTACACACACACACACACACACACACACACACACACACACACACACACACACACACACACACACACACACACACACACACACACACTGGTGCTCCAGTGGATAAGGGAGTACTTAAGCAACAGGAAACAGCGAGTAACGGTGAGGGGGAAGACATCAGAGTGGCGAGATGTCACCAGCGGAGTCCCACAGGGCTCAGTACTTGGACCCATCCTGTTTCTAATATATGTGAACGATCTTCCAGAGGGTATAGACTCATTCCTCTCGATGTTTGCTGATGATGCAAAAATTATGAGAAGAATCAAGACGGATGAAGATAGACAGAGACTACAGGATGACCTGGATAAACTGGAGGAATGGTCTAGAAAATGGCTGCTGAAGTTCAACTCTGGAAAGTGTAAGGTGATGAAATTAGGCGAAGGGAGCAGGAGGCTGAACACAAGGTATCATCTGGGAGGGGAAATCCTGCAAGAATCAAATAGAGAGAAGGATCTGGGGGTTGATATCACACCGAACCTGTCCCCAGAGGCCCACATCAAAAGAATATCATCAGCGGCATATGCTAGACTGGCCAACATAAGAACTGCCTTCAGAAACTTGTGTAAGGAATCTTTCAGAACCCTGTATACCACTTATGTAAGACCAATCCTGGAGTATGCAGCTCCAGCCTGGAGTCCATACCTAGTTAAACACAAGACAAAGTTAGAGAAGATTCAGCGGTATGCCACCAGGCTCGTCCCGGAACTGAGAGGATTGAGCTACGAGGAAAGGCTAAAGGAGCTGAACCTCACATCCCTGGAAAACAGAAGAGTAAGGGGAGACATGATAACCACCTACAAAATTCTCAGGGGAATTGACAGGGTGGACAAAGACAAACTCTTCAGCACGGGTGGGACACGAACAAGGGGACACAGGTGGAAACTTAGTACCCAGATGAGCCACAGAGACGTTAGAAAGAATTTTTTCAGTGTCAGAGTAGTTAATAAATGGAATGCACTAGGAAGTGATGTGGTGGAGGCTGACTCCATACACAGTTTCAAATGTAGGTATGATAGAGCCCAGTAGGCTCAGGAATCTGTACACCAGTTGATTGACAGTTGAGAGGCGGGACCAAAGAGCCAAAGCTCAACCCCCGCAAGCACAATTAGGTGAGTACAATTAGGTGAGTACACAAACACCATAAAGATTAGGATCCAATTAGGGTATTTTTTAAGCTGTTAGGATATCCAGACGCGGATCGTAGCGTAGATGAGTCAAGCTGGATGGATGAGGGCTAGAACTACAGTAATATCGATGAGTCAGGCTGGATGAGTAAGGCCCTCATGACACCTCTTCTATAATACTCATCTCTCCTTCCCTATCTTGACCCAGGGGGTCAAAGCCATACCTCCATATGGCTCTCTGAGTAATTAAATGATTAATCATGATCGTTATTATTATCACACAGAGTAATCACACTATCGTAATGCATCATTGATAACATTGATGACAAGGAGTCAGACATTGATGCAGGGTAACATTGTGATGTTTATTGAAATAGAAGCCTCAAGGGGATAGAACATTCCTAGATGACGGAATATTACGGGCTCACCATAGCCCGTGCTACTTGGAACTTTGTTCTAGGTAGCGAATCTTTAACAACAACAACTTATAATTCAAACTCATACTCACACTCATACTCAAACTCATGCTCCTCATACTCAAACTTACACTCATTAAACCAATTCAAAATTATTTTCATTGCATTTTTTATGTCATAAATATATTAGGATAAATTTTATGCAGCTTCGTGTGCTTCTTTTTTTTTCAAATGTATAATATTTTTATACATTTGAAAGTTTACGTATAATCTAATTTATACATTTATATGTATACATGTATTCATTTAATATTCACATTTAAATTTATACATTTTAATCTAATCAATCGATGGTATGCTAAGTTGGATAGTTTTGATGATTAATGTATATTGATTGATCATATTAATCTCCCAAGCATTATTCCTTTAAGGTTGGACATACAATATGAAGTATGCAAATGTATAAGGATTACATATTCAGGGCCGGTTGTTCAAATACGCCCCATCAATGTTTTGCTTAAAACCTTAAAACAGGTTTTGAAAACTATAATTTTTTTTTGGTGATATATTTATCAAAAACACATTGTGATTCTCTCATGTTGTCTACTATTGTTATTTAGTTCATTTTCTCACGATTTAATATGATCTCTCTCTCTCTGTCTCTCTCTCTCTCTCTCTGTCTCTCTCTCTCTCTCTCTCTCTCTCTCTCTCTCTCTCTCTCTCTCTCTCTCTCTCTCTCTCTCTCTCTCTCTCTCTCTCTCTCTCTCTCTCAGAGCCCGTCATTTTAGAGCCGTCACACACCCGTCATCTTAGAGCCGTCACACACCCGTCATCTTAGAGCCGTCACTCACCCGTCATCTTAGAGCCGTCACACACCCGTCATCTTAGAGCCGTCACACACCCGTCATCTTAAAGCCCGTCATCTTAGAGGCGTCACACTCACCCGTCATCTTAGAGCCGTCACACACCCGTCATCTTAGAGCCGTCACTCACCCGTCATCTTAGAGCCGTCACACACCCGTCATCTTAGAGCCGTCACACACCCGTCATCTTAGAGCCGTCACACACCCGTCATCTTAGAGCCGTCACACACCCGTCATCTTAGAGCCGTCACTCACCCGTCATCTTAGAGCCGTCACACACCCGTCATCTTAGAGCCGTCACACACCCGTCATCTTAGAGCCGTCACACACCTGTCATCTTAGAGCCGTCACTCACCCGTCATCTTAGAGCCGTCACACACCCGTCATCTTAGAGCCGTCACACACCCGTCATCTTAGAGCCGTCACACACCCGTCATCTTAGAGCCGTCACACACCCGTCATCTTAGAGCCGTCACACACCCGTCATCTTAGAGCCGTCACACACCCGTCATCTTAGAGCCGTCACACACCCGTCATCTTAGAGCCGTCACACACCTGTCATCTTAGAGCCGTCACTCACCCGTCATCTTAGAGCCGTCACTCACCCGTCATCTTAGAGCCGTCACTCACCCGTCATCTTAGAGCCGTCATCTTACAGCCGTAACACACCCGTCATCTTAAAGCCCGTCACACACCTGTCATCTTAGAGCCGTCACACACCCGTAATGTTACAGCCGTCACACACCCGTCATCTTAAAGCCCGTCACACACCTGTCATCTTAGAGCCGTCACACACCCGTAAGCTTACAGCCGTCACTCACCCGTCAGTCTCAACCAAATACTAGAATTTGTTAACATTCTATAAAAAAAATGATAAAACATTAAGTTACGATCCCTGACTAAGGTGTTTAAAGTTTTGAATTCCACAAATATTGAAGTTACTAAAATACGTCTTGTTGAGCTATTTTGAATTCAACATACAGTTGTATTATACAACTCGGAATTAGAATGCATCATTGTTTTCTGTTAAGACTTTAGCAGATAAATTAAGACGAGAGTGATATCGAAGTCAGAGAGTGAGATATCGAGTGATATCTCACTGTCTTTGTGAGATAGCAGCCTTGTAGGGAGCCTTGAAGTCTGGGTGTATATTGTTGCTGTTCCTGCTGCTGTTGCTGTTCCTGCTGCTGCTGTTCCTGCTCCAGCTGCGGTTCCTGCTCCTGCTGCTGCTGTTCCTGCTGCTGTTCCTGCTGCTGTTGTTGCTGTTCCCGCTCCTGCTGCTGCTTCTGCTGTGGTTCCTGCTCCTGCTGCTGCTGTTGCTACTGCTGTTCTGGGTGCTGCTGCTGTTGCTGTTCCTGCTGCTGCTGCTCCTGCTGTTCCTGCTGCTGCTGGCACTGCTTGCGACTTGGGTAGACATGACCATCTTCTGCTGTGTTATTTTCTCCCTTCAACGCTCTGGGTTTTCTCCCTTCCTGTGCCTGTCAATACCGTCATCTGTTCACCGTCATTGCTGTTCAACAGGGCACCAGACTCACCGTCATTGCTGTTCAACAGGGCACCAGACTCACCGTCATTGCTGTTCAACAGGGCACCAGACTCACCGTCACTACTGTTCAACAGGGCACCTGACTCACCGTCACTACTGTTCAACAGAGCACCAGACTCACTGTCACTACTGTTCAACAGGGCACCTGACTCACCGTCACTACTGTTCAACAGAGCACCGGACTCACCGTCACTACTGTTCAACAGGGCACCTGACTCACCGTCACTACTGTTCAACAGAGCACCAGACTCACTGTCACTACTGTTCAACAGGGCACCTGACTCACCGTCACTACTGTTCAACAGAGCACCGGACTCACCGTCACTACTGTTCAACAGAGCACCGGACTCACCGTCACTACTGTTCAACAGAGCACCGGACTCACCGTCACTACTGTTCAACAGACCAGACTCACCGTCACTACTGTTCAACAGAGCACCGGACTCACCGTCACTACTGTTCAACAGAGCACCGGACTCACCGTCACTACTGTTCAACAGAGCACCGGACTCACCGTCACTACTGTTCAACAGAGCACCGGACTCACCGTCACTACTGTTCAACAGGGCACCTGACTCACCGTCACTACTGTTCAACAGAACACCAGCCTCACCGTCATTACTGTTCAACAGGGCACCAGACTCACCGTCACTACTGTTCAACAGGGCACCTGACTCACCGTCACTACTGTTCAACAGAGCACCGGACTCACCGTCACTACTGTTCAACAGAGCACCGGACTCACCGTCACTACTGTTCAACAGAGCACCGGACTCACCGTCACTACTGTTCAACAGAGCACCGGACTCACCGTCACTACTGTTCAACAGAGCACCGGACTCACCGTCACTACTGTTCAACAGAGCACCGGACTCACCGTCACTACTGTTCAACAGAGCACCGGACTCACCGTCACTACTGTTCAACAGAGCTCTAGATTCACCGTCACTACTGTTCAACAGAGCTCTAGACTCACCGTCACTACTGTTCAACAGAGCACCGAACTCACCGTCACTACTGTTCAACAGAGCACCGGACTCACCGTCACTACTGTTCAACAGAACACCAGACTCACCGTCATTACTGTTCAACAGAGCTCTAGACTCACCGTCCCTACTGTTCAACAGAACACCAGACTCACCCTCACTACTGTTCAACAGAGCACCAGACACACCGTCACTACTGTTCAACAGAACACCAGACTCACCGTCATTACTGTCCAGCAGAACACCAGACTCACCGTCACTACTGTTCAACAGAGCTCTAGACTCACCGTCACTACTGTTCACACAGAACACCTGACTCACCGTCATTACTGTTCAACAGAACACCAGACTCACCGTCACTACTGTTCAACAGAACACCTGACTCACCGTCATTACTGTTCAACAGAACACCTGACTCACCGTCACTATTCAACAGAACACCGGACTCACCGTCACTACTGTTCAACAGAACACCTTCAACAGTCGAACACAGTGCTCGGTTCTGTAGGCCCGTAACTGGAAATATATATATATATATATATATATATATATATATATATATATATATATATATATATATATATATATATATATATATATATATATATATATATATATTGGACGTAACTCTGGTTTCTTGAGCGATGTTTTTCTTCATTTTCTCGAGGGACTTAAGGTGGACAGGTTGATGGGTCGTTACGTTTCTTCATCACAAGTCCCTTGAACGACCTTGTGGGTGATATGATGGGTTTTTATGACCTGAACGGCCATTGTTCTGATGGGGTGGTTTTCAGTGGCTAGTGAATATATTATTTTTAAGAATGACGTATATTGGCGACTTGTCACCTCTCCTGACGACTATCTCCTTGTTCTTGCGAAGGCTCCTAGCTGCCGCTTTGAGCTCGGGGGACAGTATGCCAGTATACGTTATTCTTAAAAAAGACGAATATCTGGCAAAAATGAACCTCATACTCTCTGACCAAACTAAGTTCCATAGGGTAATGAAGGACACTACAGCCGAATTGAACACGAAGGTAAACAGATTGATCGGAACTGTGAACGTCAAGAAATCTGGACTCCACCTACCAAAGGTTATTGGGGAATGCAAACCTGGGTATGCGTATGGAAATGTCACGACCCACAAGCCTGGAAACCCACTTCGGCCAATCATCAGCCAGATACCCACACCCACGTACAGACTGGTTATTTGACTCAATGGCTTGCTGACACCTTATGTACCTTGTGCTTTCAGCCTGAAGTCTCCAAAGAAATTTGTCGACTTACTGCGGGGAGCAAGGGCTACGGGGATAAGAGCCTCATTGGATGTAGAATCATTGTTTACCAACGTACCGGTGGATGAAACAATCAGGATGATAGCGGACAGAGTGTATTGTGATCTGGCTTGCACTCCTCTTGACATACCAGAAAACATTCTAAGGAAACTACTCCAAGCCTGTACTAAAGAGGCACCCTTCTTGAGCCCGGATGGGCACATGTATAAGCAAGTAGATGGGGTCGCCATGGGTTCTCCCCTAGGTGTCCTGTTTGCAAACTTCTACATGGGTACTATCGAGCAAAAAGTCTTAGTCGACATGAACTTGAAACCGGCCATATACTGCAGGTATGTTGACGACATTTTTACACAGGTACCTGATGTCAGACATCTGCAGGAGCTGAAGGAGGCATTTGAGTGGAATTCTGTGTTGAGTTTCACTTACGAGATGGAGAATGATGGGAAGCTGCCCTTTCTAGATGTAACAGTCACGGAAAGGAGCGGAGGTTTCCACACTGCAGTCTACACTAAGGAAACAAACATAGGAATGTGCCTCGATGCCAATAGTGACTGCCTAGACAGGTACAAAAGGAGTGTTGTCAACGCTTAAGTCGACCGGGCTCTCAGCCACAGCTCAGGATGGAAGCAAGTCGATGAAGAACTCTGTAGCGTAAGGCAGGTCCTAGTCAACAACGGCTTCTCTAACAATATTTTGTTGAAGACATCATAAAAAAGAAAGGTGAAACGCCATGCAACCTCTGAAGAGTCAACCAACACAACACTTGTACCCCCAATTAGACTATTTTACAGGAACTTCTTTTCGACGGCTCATAAAACGGAGGAAAGGGTCCTGAAAGACATTGTTGATAGGAACGTTATCCCTACAGACAAAAATCAGTAAATACAAGTGACAGTTTACTATAAAACCAAGAAAACGGCCAGCCTACTCATGAAAAACTCTCCAGACACAAAGCAGAAAGCCTTGAAGGAAATCAATGTCGTCTATGCCTTTAAATGCCCACTTGGGAACTGTAAGCCTCAAAGAACTCAGTATATAGGCAAGACAACAACGTCTCTTTCCAGGTGATTAACAATGCATAAGCAACAGGGCTCCATCAAGGAACATATAATCTCTTCCCACGACCAGACCATCACCAGAGAAATCTTAACAAACAACACAGAAATCATCGATAGATACAGCAATAGCAGGCGGCTCGACGTCTGCGAGGCACTACACATCAAAAAGTCAACACCAGCAATCAACAGCCAATTAATGCACAACTATATTCTACCCACTTCAAGACCCCGAACCAACATAGAAGTTGGAAGAAGAGGTATGGGCCAATAGGCCTTCTGCATATATATATATATATATATATATATATATATATATATATATATATATATATATATATATATATATATATATATATATATATATTGTGACGGTAACGCGTTGGTGTTCGGCTGTTTAAGGCTAGGGGTATGGCCTCGTCACATAGTTATAAAAAAAATAGAAAAAACTGGAACTTCGTCTGTGGTAAGGTAAGGAGAAGACACACAAAACACAAGTAAAACTTTAACAATGAAATTTTAATTACGTTAAATAAATCAAAACATGAATAAAATGCACAAACAAATTCTTATAATAAAATCAATGAATCAAAATAATAAGAATAATTAAATGACACAATGAAAAGTTACGTTAAGGCAAAATAACAAGAAGTGCAACAAGAGTTAAGTGGGAGGTGCTGGAATATTGGCTTAAAGCCACCACCTCTCTCAGTACACGCTAGAGTCTAGCTGGGAGGTGTGATGGCCACGAAAGCACTGAACATTCTGAGGACTGATGTTGGGGCGGCCCCAGACATCAGGTAGTATGGGGGGCGAGTGCAGGTGCAGCCAGACCGGCGACCAATCAGCGCAGCCGGCAGCGATCAACATGTAGTTTGGTGATTTGGGTCCGAACAGGTGGCTGGCTGCATACGTTTTTGCTCACCCTGGCAAGCCTTGCTGGTGTTGTTGTCGTTGTTGGACATTTCTTCCATAGTCTTTTTATATAATTGTGAAGACGTAATTATGGAGGGAAGAGCAGGCTCAATCTCTTGAAGGAGATTATCGTCACAACTCTCCCCCGAAGCCTGCGGTTCTGGAAGAAGTACGTCGTTATGTGGTGGAGTAATGGATGGAGTCGCTTCTACTTCATAAACTCTGGAGAGGGCATCGGCTATGGTGTTGTCAGAACCCTTGATATAGCGGATCTCCAGGTTGAAGTCTTGTAAATACAGAGCCCATCGTAGAAGACGCTGGTTGGTGAATTGGGCTTGATGTAGGAAGCGGAGAGGGTTGTGGTCTGAGAAGATGGTGGTAGACCTGGCGCCTTGTAGGTACGGAGCGAAGTGTTGGAGGTTCAGGACGATGGATAGTAGCTCCTTTTCAATAGTGCTGTAGTTCCTCTGGTGTGGTTTCAGTTTGTAGCTGTAGTAGCTGACAGGTAGAACCTCCTCGCCTCGTTGTTGCATCAGGACACCACCAACGCCGGTACCACTGGCGTCGACATGAAGGACGAAAGGCTTGGTGATATCTGGAGAGGCGAGAATGGGGTTAGAACAGAGGAGGAATTTGAGTTGTTCAAAAGCAACGGTTTGCTGTATGGTCCAATTATACCGTTGCTTGGGACTGGTTAATAGAATTAGAGGTGTGGCGACTGTACTGAAATTCCTCACAAACCTACGGTAGTAAGAGGCAAGACCAAGGAAGCGCAGGAGCTGCTTCCTGGTGGTAGGCTGTGGATACTGTAGGATGGCTTGAGTGTGTGAGTCTAACGGAGCTATGCTGCCACTCCCAATAACATGACCCAGATAACGCACTTTACCTTTCGCGAAAGTGGACTTGCCCAGGTTGATGGTGAGGCCGGCTGTCAGGAGCTTGGAGAACAGACGTCGCAGCTGGAGCAGATGTTCACTCCAGGAGTTGGAGGCTACGACGATATCGTCCAGGTAGGCGTATGTGTTATCCAAGCCCTGGATGACACGGTTGACAGCTCTTTGAAAGGTGGCCGGGGCATTACATAATCCGAAAGGAAGGCGTTCATATCTGAAAAGTCCAAAAGGAGTGATGAAGGCAGATATCTCTTTAGCGCGCTCCGTTAGACACACTTGATAGTACCCCTTAAGCAAGTCCACTTGGGACAAGTACTGGGCACTACCAATGGCATCAAGGATGTCATCTATCCTTGGCAAGGGGTAAGCATCCTTGACAGTGACAGAGTTCAGTTTACGATAGTCAGTGCACAACCGCACCTTACCTTGGGGTTTGGGCACCAAGATACAGGGCGAGGCCCAGGGGGACTCACAAGGTGTAGCCAGTCCATGATCCAAGAGGTATTGCACCTCAGCACGCATGACTTCCTTCTTGCTCGGGCTGATTCGGTAGAAGGGTTGACGAATCGGCCGGGTGTCGGGGAGCAGTTGGATGTCGTGCTGGGTAACATTACACTCTTGGGGATCATCTCGGAACAACTCTTGATGTTCTCTGAAGATCTTGACGAGAGGTGCACTATGATTATCCTGAAAGTATTTGGGAAGATCATTAAGGATTTCGGAATTAGAAAGCGCTGACTCCTTGTCAGTGCTTTCGGGAGGAGAAGCTGGGAAGGTCTCACTGTGGATGTAGGGTTCTGTGAATGTGGAATAGTTAGTCAAGACAGTGGGAGGAGTACCATTATATTGCTTCAGGAGGTTGACGTGGCACAGCTGGGTCTTCCGCCGCCTATCTGGAGTCTCTATGACGTATGTGTTGTTGTTTCTGCACTCTTTGACGCAGTAGGGTCCTGAAAATTTGTTTTGTAAAGGTGAACCTGGGATAGGAAAATAGGCAAGGACGAAGTCTCCCGGCTTGAATTTTCTTACTTTGCTGGTCTGGTCGTAATGAGTCTTCATTCTCACCTGGGCTTTCAATAGATTATCATGGGCAAAGCGGTGGACTCTCTCTAGAATGTGCTGAAGGTTTTGAAGAAACTGGGGCACATTCTGATGCTCACTGAAGGTGGCATCTCTGAGAGAGTCTTTGAAAGCCTTAAGGGGAGTACGGCACTTACGGCCGTAGAGCATCTCATAAGGAGATACTCCTAGGGACTCATTGGGGAGACTTCTGAAAATACACATTATTAGGTCAATCTGCTTATCCCAATCCTTCGAGGTTTCACTACAAAACTTTTTCAAGAGTGCTTTGATGGTCTGATGACTACGTTCAAGAGAACCCTGTGAAGCAGGATGATAGGGGCTGGACAATACCTGTTTGATGTTAAACTCCTCCAGTGTCCTTTTGAAGAGATCACTGGTGAAGTTGGTGCCACAGTCACTTTGAATCTCCCTGGGAAATCCGTATTGAGTGAAGATCTTCAATAGATGTTTGATAACCGTAGCAGCCGTGATGTTCTTCACTGGAACTGCTATGGGAAATCTGGTGGTAGGACACAGGATGGTTAGGATGTAGGCGTTACCTGAACTGGTCCGAGGTAAAGGACCAACACAGTCTATTATGAGTCTGTGGAAAGGTTCCGCAGGCACCTGTATGGGAATCAGTGGTGCTCTGGGAATGGAGACGTTCGGTTTGCCTGCCATCTGACATGTATGACACTGTTTTACGTACTGTTTGACGTTATTTACCATACCTGGCCAGTAGTAGTCTTGGCGAATCCCATGGTAAGTCTTGTTGAAGCCGTAGTGGGAGAATGCTCCGTGGGCCAGGTGTAGAATAGTGGGCCGCAGGCTGGTGGGAATCACAAGTTGTTCGATGTTGGCCCAATCGTCCTCCTCCTTCAGTTTACTGGGTCTATATCTGCGGTAGAGCAAGTCGTTCTCTAGGAAGAACCCAGGAATACTGTCGGGTAGAGTCTCAGCCTGGAAAAACAATGGTGTTAAAGTAAGATCTTCCCTCTGCAACTTACGGAACTCCAACTTGGTCAGATGCGGGGGGAGTTTCTGAGGGTCTTGAGGGACAGCGGTAGCAGTAGAGTCAGCTGGCTGTGGACGTGCGGCTTGTGCACGGGTGGTCACGAGAACCGGAGGAGAAACTTCATCACTCTCTTGAACCTCTGCTGGAACATACTCAAGAATAGGATTTATTGGCACAGAGTTACACACCTGGGGTTTGTCCATGACGATCAGGTTGGTCGGTTGCAGGTCTTCTGCCAAGTCGTTGCCTAGGAGAAGTTGCACTCCAGGCATGGGAAAAGGCTTTTCCCTGACGGCGACTTGGACTTCCCCGTTCACGTAGGGACAATCCAGGTGGACTCTGGCGAGAGGGTATGGAGTGGTAGCAGTGAGGTCAGTGATGAAGACTGTTTCCCCGGTGTAGACTAAGTTGGGCACAGCCGACTTCAAGATGATCGATTGTAGAGCCGCTGTGTCCCTCAAGATCTTCAATTTGAAACGTCCCTCCGGATTTGAACCGTTGGCAGAGACAGTTCCAGTATACAGGTGGTTACTGAAAAGAGAAAGATCATTAACATCAACACCAACATTCATCACAGGCTTACCGGACTTAGGAGGAGTTGGTTTGGGTCGTTGTTGGTCAGTGGTTCCCTTGTATTGAGACTTACCACACTTGTCTATGGTATGTCCATAGAGTCTACAATACTTGCAGTACAGTTGTGAACCAGCTTGATCGGGGCTCACCTTCTCGTAACTGTACCACGACTTCTTACTGGAGGATGGTTCAGGTGTCAGCTGGTGGATGAGGCTGTAAGTGTCAGCCGACTTAGCACACTTCAGGTAGTCGGTTTCTTCTTTATCTGCTAAGTAGAGGCGGACAGGAGGCGGCACACGTCTCAAGAATTCTTCAACAAGCATCAGGTTGACGAGTTCTGTAAAAGTAGAGACATGTGCTGCTTCCAGCCATTTCATGAAATACCTCCGTTTCGTGTTAGCAAACTCGAGGAAGGTAGTGGTACTTGCCTTCAGGTGGTCACGGAATTTCCTTCTATAACTTTCAGTAGAGAGGAGGTAGGCGTCCAACACTGCTTGTTTCAGAGTGTAGTAGTCATTCTCAGACGCCAAAGTACTGAGTGTGACTGCAGCTCTACCTGTAAGATGGACTCTGAGAAGTGTGGCCCATTGGTCGACAGGCCAACTGAGTTGATTAGCAAGGGTTTCAAAGGTGGTAAAGAACACATCAACTTCTGCTTCTACAAAGGATGGCATTAACTTACTTGCATGTGATATATTAAAACTGACGGGAAGATTGGCAGTAGCTTGTTGGCGTTGAGTGAAGTGTGAAGTTTCCAAGGCGATTTCACGTTGACGACACTCTAGAGCCAGAGTCGCTTGTTGCTTGTCATGTTCGCGTTGTATTTCCAACTCGCGTTGTTTGGTTTCAAGCTGTAAGCGTTCCCGCTCCTGGAGTGTTTCAAGCTGTACTCGTTCACGTTCACGGAGTAATGCGACCTCGCGTTCGTGTTCTTCTCTCCTCAAAGCAGCTTCACGTTCTCTGAGGGTGATTTCTTCCCTTCGTATGTCAGCTGCTTCCCTTTGCTGTTCACGGGCTTCCCTTTGCTGCTCACGTTCAATCTTGGCCAGCTCTAGTTTGAGTTTCAGCGTTGCCAAATCAGTTTTATCTGCAATATAGTAAGTTTCATGAGTTTCAGAGTCTATCTTACCTTGCTCTAAATAGTAATCCAGCAACAGGTTGTGTAGGTCATTTTTGTTGGCTTGGTAGGGAACTTCTAGTTGATACTCATGTGCAAGAGTTTGTAGTTCAGTCCTCTTGGCACGACTTAAAGTCCCTATTTCACCTGCTGGATTTGCACGGAAAGTTTGGAGACGAAACATGGTGAAATTAGCAAATAAAGGTACACGAATATTCAATAATGAAATGTCAGAAACAGGACAACGTGGCAACTGGTACCTATCCTGTGTGATCTTTAACAATTAACGTTAAGTGAAAGATATTAAATGATTAAATTAAATCAAGGGCGCAGGAAATCTTGTACCCGGTACTCATGTAAGAGAATAAGGGCAAGAAAATCCTACTAACAAATGAAACAGAGTTTCGAAAACAAATGAAACAGTTAAATGCTTCAAAAGTAAAATTGGTAGTCCAAGGATGTAGGCATACCTTGCCAAGTCTCTATAGGACATAAAGCAAGTTTTTCCTACTGAATTTAATATGATACTTACAGAATTAGCGAACTTTTGTGCTCTGAAAAAATAAGCTAATTCCCTACCGTTGTATGTATCATCATCTCTGACTGACGTGTAGGGGTGCGAGGTGTCAACTTGTGACGAGAACTGCTGCTGAGGTCCCAATTCAGCAACTAAAGTTCGAGCTAGAGGAACTATGGCCCTCTTTGTCCTCCTACAGTCAGATTGCAGAAGATTGGGTACTCTTGACCCGGGGCAGACCACAGTACCAGGGTACCAATATGATGATCTGTCAGAATGAGAAATATTCAAGGGACATAGATGGTAAACACGAGTAATAACAAGGAGGGAGAGATGACCAATTAAGAGTATGACTGAGGCCTACAGTCACCACGTAATCCAAAGTTGTCTCACCTTCACTATATGTTACTCTCGTAATGCACAATACACCGCACCTTATAAAAAATGAAATTGAATGAAAAATAGTAAAGCTACGTTAACAAAGTTAAATACGCTTACCATAAATTACCACTTGTCACCAGTACCTGAGTGAAGCTCCTAGGACAGGCCCCCATATAACTTGTGACGGTAACGCGTTGGTGTTCGGCTGTTTAAGGCTAGGGGTATGGCCTCGTCACATAGTTATAAAAAAAAATAGAAAAAACTGGAACTTCGTCTGTGGTAAGGTAAGGAGAAGACACACAAAACACAAGTAAAACTTTAACAATGAAATTTTAATTACGTTAAATAAATCAAAACATGAATAAAATGCACAAACAAATTCTTATAATAAAATCAATGAATCAAAATAATAAGAATAATTAAATGACACAATGAAAAGTTACGTTAAGGCAAAATAACAAGAAGTGCAACAAGAGTTAAGTGGGAGGTGCTGGAATATTGGCTTAAAGCCACCACCTCTCTCAGTACACGCTAGAGTCTAGCTGGGAGGTGTGATGGCCACGAAAGCACTGAACATTCTGAGGACTGATGTTGGGGCGGCCCCAGACATCAGGTAGTATGGGGGGCGAGTGCAGGTGCAGCCAGACCGGCGACCAATCAGCGCAGCCGGCAGCGATCAACATGTAGTTTGGTGATTTGGGTCCGAACAGGTGGCTGGCTGCATACGTTTTTGCTCACCCTGGCAAGCCTTGCTGGTGTTGTTGTCGTTGTTGGACATTTCTTCCATAGTCTTTTTATATAATTGTGAAGACGTAATTATGGAGGGAAGAGCAGGCTCAATCTCTTGAAGGAGATTATCGTCACAATATATATATATATATATATATATATATATATATATATATATATATATATATATATATATATATATATAAAATTATCTGTAAGGAATATCTATGTTATCTTTATTCCCGTTCTCTATAATTCTATTTACTCATATATATTCCTGTTCTCTATAATTATATTTGCTTAACTATAATCGTTATCTCTCCTGTATATCTATAAGAATAATACTTAAATAATATATTAATTAAAAACGATCATTATACATAATTATTATCAATATAGTGGGCTGTGTTTTGTAAGTAATACGTAAGTGTCTCTTAAGTAATGACGAAAGTGTTTCTGTAAGTAATGACGTCAGTGTGTTATAAGTTGTAAGTGTTACATACGCCACATGTAAGTGTTTTGAGTTTTCTTTGGGTGGAAGGAAGGGGTTTTGTAATGTATTGGCAAGACACGAGATGTTTGTAATATATTGGCAAGACACGAGATGTTTGTAATATATTGGCAAGACACGAGATGTTTGTAATGCATTGGCAAGACACGAGATGTTTGTAATGTATTGGCAAGACACGAGATGTTTGTAATATATTGGCAAGACACGAGATGTTTGTAATGTATTGGCAAGACACGAGATGTTTGTAATGTATTGGCAAGACACGAGATGTTTGTAATATATTGGCAAGACACGAGATGAAAGGGCACCAGAGCCACAAACATGTATATGTATTGGCAACAACAGAGTGTGTGAGCCTCAGTATATGTATACCGCTGCCTCGCTGTACAACTTTCTGACGGGATATACATGTAAGCCTCTAGAGACATACACAGTTGAATTGCTCACATATCAGAATGTACAGTGGGGCTGCGCTGAACACTAGCAGTACAAATTTACGGGCTCGCCATAGCCCGTGCTACATGGACACCTAGTCCTGAGTAGCTAAATCTGAAACAAGAACAACAACAGCTAGCAACAAGAAACTATTGTATTAATGTATCCAAGTGGTGAAAGTTGAAGCCGGATGGGAATATTATCCGGATTCCAAGCACTGTTAAACAAGCCATTAAACCGGAGATACAATTAGTTAACAATGACCCTCCTCTAAGACGACCTCGTAAATAGCAAATAATAAGATAACAATGAAGTACTTGATAACGCAGATAACAGCACTAACGCAGATTATTTATATGACAGTCTTAAACGTTTAGCGTTTTCAGAAATAGTGAAATTATATATATATATATATATATATATATATATATATATATATATATATATATATATATATATATATATATATACCCCTTCTCCCTAGTAGACTGTTTGCTATGCTGCCTCTCTACCCAAGTAGATATATTCCTTCTAAAGTAGACACTCTACCGTAGAGTGTCTAGGGTAGATCTACTCTACCGTAGATTTATCAAACAATCACCCTACAACAACAACACTGATTAGCCGGTAATATGTTCCCCCAGTGACACTCCTCCCCCCCCAGTACATCTCCCCAGTAACACCTGCCACTCTCCCCCAGTACGTCACTGCAGTAACACCTGCCTCTCTCCCCAGTACGTCACCCCAGTAACACCTGCCTCTCTCCCCCAGTACGTCTCCCTAGTAACACCTGCCTCTCTCCCCAGTACGTCTCCCCAGTAACACCTGCCTCTCTCCCCCAGTACGTCTCCCCAGTAACACCTGCCTCTCTCCCCAGTACGTCACCCCAGTAACACCTGCCTCTCTCCCCAGTACGTCACCCCAGTAACACCTGCCTCTCTCCCCCAGTACGTCTCCCCAGTAACACCTGCCTCTCTCCCCAGTGCGTCTCCCCAGTAACACCTGCCTCTCTCCCCAGTACGTCACCCCAGTAACACCTGCCTCTCTCCCCAGTACGTCACCCCAGTAACACCTGCCTCTCTCCCCAGTGCCTCTCCCCAGTACGTCACCCCAGTAACACCTGCCTCTCTACCCAGTACGTCACCCCAGTAACACCTGCCTCTCTCCCCAGTACGTCACCCCAGTAACACCTGCCTCTCTCCCCAGTACGTCACCCCAGTAACACCTGCCTCTCTCCCCAGTACGTCACCCCAGTAACACCTGCCTCTCTCCCCAGTACGTCACCCCAGTAACACCTGCCTCTCTCCCCAGTACGTCACCCCAGTAACACCTGCCTCTCTCCCCAGTACGTCACCCCAGTAACACCTGCCTCTCTCCCCAGTAACACCTGCCTCTCTCCCCAGTAACACCTGCCTCTCTCCCCAGTACGTCACCCCAGTAACACCTGCCTCTCTCCCCAGTGCCTCTCCCCAGTACGTCACCCCAGTAACACCTGCCTCTCTCCCCAGTAACACCTGCCTCTCTCCCCCAGTGCGTCTCCCCAGTAACACCTGCCTCTCTCCCCAGTACGTCACCCCAGTAACACCTGTCTCTCTCCCCAGTACGTCACCCCAGTAACACCTGCCACTCTCCCCAGTGCCTCTCCCCAGTAACACCTGCCTCTCTCCCCCAGTACGTCTCCCCAGTAACACCTGCCTCTCTCTCCCCAGTAACACCTGCCTCTCTCCCCAGTACGTCACCCCAGTAACACCTGCCTCTCTCCCCAGTGCCTCTCCCCAGTACGTCACCCCAGTAACACCTGCCTCTCTCCCCAGTACGTCACCCCAGTAACACCTGCCTCTCTCCAGTACGTCACCCCAGTAACACCTGCCCCTCTCCCCAGTAACACCTGCCTTTCTCCCCCAGTGCGTCTCCCCAGTAACACCTGCCTCTCTCCCCAGTGCCTCTCCCCAGTACGTCACCCCAGTAACACCTGCCCCTCTCCCCAGTAACACCTGCCTCTCTCCTCAGTACGTCTCCCCAGTAACACCTTCCTCTCTCCCCAGTACGTCTCCCCAGTAATACCTGCCACTCTCCCCCAGTACGTCACCCCAGTAACACCTGCCTCTCTCCCCCAGTACGTCACTCCAGTAACACCTGTCTCTCTCCCCCAGTACATCTCCCCAGTACGTCACCCCAGTAACACCTGCCTCTCTCCCCCAGTGCGTTACCCCAGTAACACCTGCCTCTCTCCCCCAGTACATCTCCCCAGTACGTCATCCCAGTAACACCTTCCTCTCTCCCCAGTACGTCACCCCAGTAACACCTGCCTCTCTCCCCCAGTACGTCTCCCCCAGTAACACCTGCCACTCTCCCCAGTACGTCACCCCAGTAACACCTGTCTCTCTCCCCAGTACATCTCCCCAGTGCGTTACCCCAGTAAGACCTTCCTCTCTCCCACAGTACGTCTCCCCAGTAACACCTGCCTCTCTCCCCCAGTACGTCACCCCAGTAACACCTGCCTCTCTCCCCAGTAACACCTGCCACTCTCCCCCAGTACATCTCCCCAGTAACACCTGCCTCTCTCCCCCAGTACGTCACTCCAGTAACACCTTCCTGTCTCCCCAGTACGTCACCCCAGTAACACCTGTCTCTCTCCCACAGTCGTTCTTCGGGCGGACGTACAACAACGTGTCGTCGCTCGGGGACTGCAAGAACGGCGGCCGTTGCGTCATCAACAAGAAGAACAGAACTTCCTGTAAAGCCTGTCGCCTCCGGAAGTGTCTGGTGGTGGGCATGTCCAAGTCCGGCTCCAGGTGGGTCCCTGGTCTTGTGTTGGTCTTGCTGAGGTCTTTATGGTCCCTAGGGCTCCAGGTGGGTCCCCTGGTCTTGTGTTGGTCTTGCTGAGGTCTTTATGGTCCCTAGGGCTCCAGGTGGGTCCCCTGGTCTTGTGTTGGTCTTGCTGAGGTCTTTATGGTCCCTAGGGCATGTCCAAGTCCGGCTCCAGGTGGGTCCCTGATCTTGTGTTGGTCTTGTTGAGGTCTTTATGGTCCCTAGGGCATGTCCAAGTCCGGCTCCAGGTGGGTCCCTGATCTTGTGTTGGTCTTGTTGAGGTCTTTATGGTCCCTAGGGCATGTCCAAGTCCGGCTCCAGGTGGGTCCCTGGTCTTGTGTTGGTCTTGCTGAGGTCTTTATGGTCCCTAGGGCATGTTTAAGTCCGGCTCCAGATGGGTCCTTTTTCTTGTGTTGGTCTTGCTGAGGTCTTTATGGTCCCCTAGGGCATGTCCAAGTCCGGCTCCAGGTGGGTCCCTGGTCTTGTGTTGGTCTTGCTGAGGTCTTTATGGTCCCTAGGGCATGTCCAAGTCCGGCTCCAGGTGGGTCCCTGGTCTTGTGTTGGTCTTGTTGAGGTCTTTATGGTCCCTAGGGCATGTCCAAGTCCGGCTCCAGGTGGGTCCCTGGTCTTGTTTTGGTCTTGTTGAGGTCTTTATGGTCCCTAGGACTCCAGGTGGGTCCCGTGGTCTTGTGTTGGTCTTGCTGTGGTCTTTATGGTCCCTAGGGCATGTCCAAGTCCGGCTCCAGGTGGGTCCTTGGTCGTGTGTTGGTCTTGCTGAGGTCTTTATGGTCCCTAGGGCATGTCCAAGTCCGGCTCCAGGTGGGTCCCTGGTCTTGTTTTGGTCTTACTGAGGCCACTGTGGTCACCTCAGTAAGACCACAACAAACTGAGATACTTAACAAAGTGACGTACTAAAGTGACCTTATCCTAACCTGCCAGAGGACCCAAAACAGAAAACGGGACAGTACGTCACTTTCGCCAGCCGCTGCCATTTTCTAGTACGACGATTTTTGGGGCCATAGGGGAAAGTATACGTCAAAATACGACGGGTTATTCACGACCAAAACAGATAACTGCTTTTTTTTCACGCCTATTTAGACCCACAGGATCGCCAAGGGCTTTATTTTATCAACGGCTGGAGTGTAGACATTAAGTGGAGCAAGTGCAAGCTAAGCGGTCTGGTGATTACCCATCCAGGACTTGACACAGGTGAGCTGAGTGTGAAGGTTATATGTGTTTTGTGGTCCTCGTCTGTAGAGTACTCGACTTCCGCTGTCATTAGCTAGGGGGGGACGCCGCCCCCTCCTCTGCTGTCATGAGCTTGGGACGGGGGGTGGGGGACGCCCCCTCTCCTCTGCTGTCATAAGTGTATAAGAATTAGTGTAGTAAGATAAGTGTTTAAGAGTTAGTGTAGTAAGATAAGTGTGTGAGAGTTAGTGTAGTAAGATAAGTGTGTAAGAGTTAGTGTAGTAAGATAAGGCTCTAGTGTTGAAGGTGCTATCATTTCTATCATTGCTATCATTGAGACGTTGATAGAAACTAATTCATTTAGTTCTCGTCTGTATTGAGGACTAATTGTTTGCAATTGTGACTGTAATTGTTTGTGATTACTGGGGCTGTTGTTGTTGAT
>NC_091187.1:14832946-14860446 GCF_040958095.1 Procambarus clarkii
CAGGATTGCAGCGATGAACAAGCAGTTGATGTGATTCCCAACCCTCCCTACCCTGCCCTTTCCTTCCCACGTTAGTATGGGTAATTGTAGTCCTCTTTTTATCAAGAGTTTCGTCCTTGTTGATGGTGTGTTGTGGTGAGAATGTGCGCTGTTGATCGTCTTTTGTTTTGCCTGAGAGGGGGGGGGGGAGGAGGAAAGGAGGGGTAGGGAAGAGGGAAATGGTGGAGGGGGAGAGAGAGAATGGGTAGGCTGGGATAGGCAGGATGGGATAGATCTATGTGGTGTATAGCTAATGAATACCCAAACCTGTATTGGTTTACGTTTTCCACTCAAAATCGATCAACCAGGGTTCGATCCCCTTGTGGGACAGAAAGGGTGTATACCCTTTCACCTGATGCCGCTGTTCCAGCCTGTCCTTAACGAGAAAGGCCAAATGCTCGTTAATCCAGCCGCCAAACCCTGTGGTTATGAAGGACAAATAGTTTACTCTCGACTCACACAACCCGTCCTCTGACCAGGTCCATTCCATCCAGCGGTCGACCCCAAAGACGCATTCACCAATTTTAACATTCTGTCCATTCAAAACTTAACTTTTCTCAAATATAAATTAATATTATAATATATTAGCATATTGTGTATATATAGACATAGGTTAGGTTAGGTGTTTAGGTTCTGTTGGCGATTATTTGTATTTGTAGTACGTGGGTGAAGCATTTACAGCGTTGTGATTCGAACACAAGTCGTCAGTGAAGCACTTGTTCCGGAAGTGTTCGAACGTCATCAGTTGTGAGTCGTGTGTAAACCGTTTTTCATTCATAAACACCTGGGGGTTTGGCGGGTGCATGGAATGGTCTTTGGGTCTTTGTTTAGAGAGAGCCCGTCTTCCAAACAAAGACCCAAAAGTGATTCCATCCACCCGCAAACCCGCTGTTTATGAATCAAAAACGGTTTACACACAACTGATGACGTTCGAACACTTCCGGAACAAGTGCTTCACTGACGACTGGTGTTCGAACCACAACGCTATAAATGCTTCACCCACGTACTACAAATACAAATAATCGCCAACGGAACCTAAACACCTAACCTAACCAGTGTCTATATATACACAATATGCTAATATATAATAATATTAATTTATATTTGAGAAAAGTTAAGTTTTGAATGGACAGAATGTTAAAATTGGTGAATGCGTCTTTGGGGTCGACCACTGGATGGAATAAACTTGGTCTGAGGACGGGTTGCTCTATTCACCTGGCAGTAGCTAGGTAAGCGGGAGTTAGGCAACTGTTGTGGGTTGCATCCTGTAGGAAGGTCAGTAGTTTTTCCAAGCGGGGACCTGGATATAAGCCTCAATGCAGGCTTCCTGTCCCCTGGGAATTATTCATTATTTATGCTTTTGGATGGTATTATTAGTGCGTGCATTTCTTCCCTTTCCCTTAGCTCTTTCTCCTTCACCCCTTACCCTTCCTTTCCTCCTTTCCCTTCCTCCCACATAATGGGAAATGTGGAAGAGGCGAAGAGCAGCCTGTTTGTCCCTCACCCCAATTCTTCTGCCTCATCCGATCCCTTCATTCTGTCTCATTTCCTCTCCCTCTACTGTCTCACCCTCTCCCCATTTCTAGGCCTCTGTCAGTCCCCTCTTTTTCTACCTTAGTCCCTCCCCCACGTTTCCTGGGACACTCGTCCTAGTGTCACTCTGAGTGCCTTACCTCCCTCCTCCCCGGCAGTCGCTCAACCATTTGGGCTGGACGGTAGAGCGACGGTCTCCCTTACTGCAGGTCGGCGTTCAATCCCCCGACCGTCCACAAGTGGTTGGGCACCATTCCTTCCCCCCGTCCCATCCCAAATCCTTATCCTGACCCCTTCCCAGTGCTATATAGTCGTAATGGCTTGGCGCTTTCCCCGTGATAGTTCCCCTTCACCCACCTCCTCCTCTCCCTGTCCCAGGAACCATAATGAGTGCCTCTCACAGTCCAAGCCCAAGTGTTACTACACTGAGTGCCTGTTACAACCCGCAGTCCACCCTACACTGAGTGCCTATGGCAGTCCCCCTCCCAGGTGCCTCACTGAGATATATATATATATATATATATATATATATATATATATATATATATATATATATATATATATATATATATATATATATATATATATAACAAATATATATCATTAAATAGATTGGGAGAGTTCTTCTTCAATAACTAGTTGTAAAAGCATTTTCAACAGAAACATTATTGTTCCTGCGTTCATACAAATTACAAAGTGATACAATCTTTAACATTAGTATTGGTTTGTACAATTTGGATCCGTTTTAGTTGATAAATTTAAAAGACAATTTGAGTAAGATCATTAATAGACAGCTATCTCATTAATATATCATTAGTATTGTTGCTCCCTGCAACTTGCATGTGTTGGCCAATGGGCCTTCTGCAGTTTTATTTCTTATGTTCATGAAGCAAAGACATTGTTTTTATCTCACATCATTGTTTTTCACTTCATTGCTTGCCTATATATCACTACCACTGACTTGTATTATTCATACGGGCTCACCATAGCCCGTGCTACTTGGAACTTTTTGTTCCGAGTAGCTGAATCTTAAAGAAAAACAACATGTATTATTCAATCAAAATGGATTCATGAATAGCCCGTAATTTTGCATTACGGGCTATTCATGCCCGTGCCACCTCTTGGGTGGCTTAATCTTTATCAATCATCAATCTATCTTGTATTATTCATCCTTCTGAAGATGTATTGATTAATACAAAAGTTCCTAAGGAATTTACTGTCTCATTTTCCTTCGTTGTCAGACGTTGTCATCAATATATATATGATCTTACTCAAATTGTTGTTTAATTTACCAATTAAAATGGATCCAAATTGTACAAACCATTACTAATGTTAAAGATTTGTAATTTGTATTAAAGCAGATTCAATAATGTTTCTATTGAAAGTAATTTTTACAATTAGTTATTGAAGAGGAACTCTTGTAATCAAATTGGTGAACATTTTCTAACAAATGAATGAATAGAACATTAGATAATTGGACATTTTTTCCTTCATTTTTCCTTCATGGTCAAACATTGTCAGATTATTCATCACGTGTTAATTACTTCGTGATTTACATACTCAGCTGCTCACTATTACGAACTTTAAGAATGTAACCGAACAGTAGAATGTGTTCGGTTTCCTGTGAAGACTGAAGAGTGTTCTGTATATTCACTGTTGTTAGACATGTAATAAAGTATATATATATATATATATATATATATATATATATATATATATATATATATATATATATATATATATATATATATATATATATATATATATATATACTTAAATCCGAAGACATTTTACCGATGTATATAAGAGATTTACTGTAAAATGTTCAATCCTTTGTGAAAAATATAAGTAATTTGGATATCCAAATAGTGAATAAATATATTTTTTAATAGATATATTTTCTTTACTTGCAATTATTATAAGTATAGGTATAAATTTATGTGCAATTGTGCTTCTATGAAAATTAGGCAATATTATATATATATATATATATATATATATATATATATATATATATATATATATATATATATATATATATATATATATATATATATTATACACTTTCACTACACTCGCTTACTGCCTTCCTTATTTGTATAACTCAATCCACTGTATAAAATGTTTATATGTATATGTGACAAGATATAGTATATCTAAACTAATATAATTTGTGAGGATAAAGAGAAAGGTCTATATTCTATGCATATTGTTTCGTAATGTATCACTTTATATCTAATTGTATCATTGTTAGACTCTGGGGTGGAAATAAAGATTAGCTTCCCTACCCTTATTTTTCTTCCAAATTTATTTCTTTGCTTGTAATTGTTTTCGTAGAGCTAGAATATTGTGCCATACTATATATATATATATATATATCTATATATCTATATATATATATATATATATATATATATATATATATATATATATATATGTGTATATATATATATATATATATATATATATATATATATATATATATATATATATATATATATATATATATATATATATCTTATATATATATATCTTGAAGATATAAATAAAAGACTTTTGGATTAAATGGGCCTTCACTCAACCTAATTTATTTAAGCATCAATAAAGATTTTGTTGTCACCCAATTGTTTTAGGAGGTCATTTATCGAGTTAGAAACCATGGAAGACCTTCCACGACCATCAGGACATAACTCCGCCACACTCACACCCAAAACAATGTGTCATTTGAGCCGTGAAATCAGAACATATTTGTTCCTGGGAGCTATCAGGCTTTAGATCAGCAGAAAATGAATGCAGTGTTCTTCAAACGAAGGTGATTTGTCATGAGAGCATTTTAGTGTCAAGGTAAGTCTGAAGCTGTAAATATATATATATATATATATATATATATATATATATATATATATATATATATATATATATATATATATATATATATATATATATATATATATATATATGTCGTACCTAGTAGCCAGAATGCACTTCTCAGCTTACTATGCAAGGCCCGATTTGCCTAATAAGCCAAGTTTTCATGAATTAATTGTTTTTCGACTACCTAACCTACCTAACCTAACCTAACCTAACTTTTTCGGCTGCCTAATCTAACCTAACCTATAAAGATAGTTTAGGTTAGGTTAGGTAGGGTTGGTTAGGTTTGGTCATATATCTACGTTAATTTTAACCCAAATAACAAAAAATTGACCTCATACATAATGAAATGGGTAGCTTTATCATTTCATAAGAAAAAAATTAGAGAAAATATATTAATTCAGGAAAACTTGGCTTATTAGGCAAATCGGGCCTGGCATAGTTGGCTGAGAAGTGCGTTCTGGCTACTAGGTACGACATATATATATATATATATATATATATATATATATATATATATATATATATATATATATATATATATATATATATGTCCTCCCAAGGACACCAGAGTGGTGAGAGGTCAGAACACGTTTTTCATCTAATTGCATTACCATATAAACTCCAGAATTTCGATGTCTTTTAAGGATCTGAGTGGCGTAGTGATCAAACGTCCCGTTTGTATTCAGGGGCGTGAACACCTGAGCCTTCTGGGTTCGAGTCTCCTTTCGGTTAACCAGAAAGACACATTAATAAAATTTAACATTACATGTCCTTCAAAATAACAATTTGTCTCATATAAATTAATTTATTGTGTATTAGAATTGTATGCATATTTAGGCGTAGGTTAGGTATATACGGTGTATGGATAATCTAGCATTTACACCTCTGAAGATAGAGAGAAAGCGAAGCAGTTTTCTGGAGACAAAATGTTTTAGCGTCATCAGTTTTAAGTCGAGTGTAAAGTGTTTGTCATTCGTAAACAGGCGGTTTCGGGGCTTTGATAACGACCATTTAGCTTTTGTTTATTATAACTGCAGCAAAACGCGTCCTTCAGAGACATTAAGCGGGCCCATGACCCGTCCTCATCAACAAAGGTTAAATGCTCGTTAATCTAGCCGCCTAATCTTCCCTGTTTAGGAACAATAACAGTTTACGCACACAACTGATGACGTTCGAACATTTCCCGAACAGCGCTTCGCTGACGATCTCTGTTCGAATAGCAACTCAGTAAATGCTTCATCCACACGCTTCATTCACACTCACGGACTCCTGGTTCATCCCTGACGACACGCGGACGTCAGCTCACCAAGGGCCGTCACCAGGGGCCCTCACCGGGGGCCCCTCACCAGGGGGCCCACACCAGGGGCCCTCACCAGGGGCCCCTCACCGGGGGCCCCTCACCGGGGGCCCCTCACCGGGGGCCCCTCACCAGGGGGCCCTCACCAGGGGGCCCTCACCAGGGGCCCTCACTAGGGCCCCTCGGATCACGTCGTTATACCCATCGGCTCGTTACCGTAAGGATTGTTAAGTCGCCCGGCACTCTGTTGGTCTGGGGTTAAGACGTTTGTTGATAGATTTTATTCTATGTTCCGGCTGGTTCTTCGGCCTGGAAGATTGTCTGACGCGGGCTTGGTGTGCCCACCAGTGGGTGGTGGGCTACTTGTGTGCCCACCAGAGGGTGGTGGGCTCCTGGTGTGCCCACCAGAGGGTGGTGAGCTACTTGTGTGCCCACCAGAGGGTGGTGGGCTCCTGGTGTGCCAATACAAGTATGCAGCAGGACATTCAACGAGACAGTAAGAAGTAATCATGTATAGCACCTCTCCATGTTTATCTACTGGTCGTTGCTTAAATACTTTAATACTACCGATCCTTCAAACCCTTCTAACGCTATAATTAACCCCTTCTAACCCCTTCTAACGCTATAATTAACCCCTTCTAACGCTATAATTAACCCCTTCTAACTCTATAATTAACCCCTTCTAACGCTATAATTAACCCCTTCTAACCCCTTCTAACGCTATAATTAACCCCTTCTAACGCTATAATTAACCCCTTCTAACGCTATAATTAATAAACCCAAAGATAGTCTTTCAAATGCATTAAGCAACCTGAGAACAGTTCATCTAAATATATACATATTGGCAAGAATTCAAAAATCCAACTCGCAAATGTGAAATTCAAATATGCGGGGATTGTGATTAATCATCCTCAATTGCCTCGTTTGCTTATGTTCAACATGCTAGATTATATATATATATATATATATATATATATATATATATATATATATATATATATATATATATATATAATATATATATATAAGAAAATAAGCAATATAGGAAGTTAATCTGGAACAGCATTGTTAGCATCTGGTTACAGAGGGCGTTATCTTGAGGTTATCTTGAGATGATTTGGGGGCTATAGTGTCCCCGCGACCCGGTCCTCGACCAGGCCTCCACCCCCAGGAAGCAGCCCGTGACAGCTGACTAACACCCAGGTACCTATTTTACTGCTAGGTAACAGGGGCATAGGGTGAAAGAAACTCTGCTCATTGTTTCTCGCCGGCGCCTGGGATCGAACCCTGGACCACAGGATCACAAGCCCAGCGTGCTGTCCGCTCAGCCGACCGGCTCCTTGGGGTGGGGTGATTTGGGGAACGTTTTTTTTTTAACACTTGCGTAAGATCAATATTCCCGTTATCCAGACTTGTGTAATAACAGCCCCGTTGTTCACACATGCGTATTGTCAATGTCACTGGTCACTCATGCGTAATATCAGTCCCGTTGGTGATACAACGGTTTCGCTTTACGCTTACTCGAATCCCGTTGCCCACAGAGACGTAATATATCAATATCATGGTCTATGTGAGGATAATATATGGCTTGTTTAATCCTGCAATATGAATCCTGTTGAATCCACTTGTGTAATATGAATCCTGTTGAATCCACTTGCGTAATATGCATCCTGTTGAATCCACTTGCGTAAGATGAATCCTGTTGAATCCACTGGCGTAATGTGCATCCTGTTGAATCCACTGGCGTAATATGAATCCTGTTGAATCCACTTCTAAAATTCATTCTTGTGTTATTTTGCGTGTTTCTCTCTCTCTCTCTCTCTCTCTCTCTCTCTCTCTCTCTCTCTCTCTCTCTCTCTCTCTCTCTCTCTCTCTCTCTCTCTCTCTCTCTCTCTCTCTCTCTCACCTTCATTTCTACTTGCATCTTGCAATGGAAAAAGTGTTGCGAGAATGTAAGGGTCCTGAGGTTAAGTGAGTGTGGCTGTTAAAATAGCATTAGTGGAGTTCCCTGCGAAAATGGCTTCAAGTGTTGGTGATGGTGGTGGAGGAGCTAGCAACAATAGTCTGGTTGGTAGCGTGCGGCGACACTGGGTGTTTGGGGGGGAAGCCTCGTTCGAGGCTCCGCTGCTAGTCCAGGGGGGGGGGGAGGTATGGGGGGTTGGGGGAATAGGGTTTAAAACCTTAGTACAGGTTGATATCTGTCTGTACGTGATCGCTGTTCTTCATTATAAGCGAGCTAATCTAAATCTAACCCATTCTAAAATATCCTGATCCATTCTAACCCATTTTAACCCATCCTGATCTATTCTAATTTATTCTGATCCATTCTAATTTATCCTGATCCATTCTAACCCATCCTGAGTCATTCTAACCCATCCTGATCCATTCTAATTTATTCTGGTCCATTCTAATTTATCCTGATTCATTCTAATTTATCCTGATCCATTCTAATTTATTCTAATCTATTCTTATTTATCCTGATCCATTCTAACCCATCCTGATCCATTCTATTTTATCCTGATTCATTCTAACCCATCCTGGCCTATTCTAACCCCATTCTGACCTATCCTGAATTATTGTAACCCATCCTGATCCATTCTAACCCATCCTGATCCATTCTATTTTATCCTGATTCATCCTAACCTATCCTAACCCATCCCAATAAAAGTAAGAGATACAGTGTTGTTATATAGAGGAGTGACGTCACTATGACGTTACAATTGTAATGTCTAGACAGGTTTTGAACACGTCGACACTGGAAACCTGGTGACGTAATCATAACCCAGGATTCATCAAGCCTTTACGAAACCTGTACATCTTTCTTCAATCATGGCGGCTTTGTTTACATGTATTAAGCAAGTTATGAGCTCCGAAGCACTATACGAGGTTGTTTATAACAATAACAACCTTGGGTTGTGGAGTTTACACGCTTGTAAACTGTTTAATAAATGTAAACAAAGCCGCCATGATTGAAGAAAGATGTACAGGTTTCGTAAGCGGTTACTTTGGATCAAATTTATTAATGTTATATGTTCACTGCATTACAAGTACTTGTTTTAAGTTCGTTCCCCTCGTCTAATAGGTCGCGTTTTGTACGTTTTGATGACCAACGTTACAAATGCGACCTGCTATGAGAAGTAACGGCTCGCAGACATTCACGTTTTCTATGCATCGGACTCGATTGGTTAGTTGGGTTGTTGGGGTTCGTACGTTCTTGGTTAGGTTAGAAGGTTTGGTTTTTGACGGAGTGGCGAGTCAGGAGAACAAGCTGAACAATTTACACATACGAGAACAAGTTGTAGCCTATCTAGCAGAATTACGGGCTCACCATAGCCCGTGCTACTTGGAACATTTTGTTCCAAGCAGCCAATCTTAAACAACAACAACAACAACATGTAGCCTATCTAACCTAACTCAGCCTAATCCACCTTAGCCCACCAATATACCTCAATCCCCAATCCACCCAATCGACCACCATGAAACAATATTTTTGTCTTGCAAGGAAGTATTTTTGTCTAGTATATTGATTGGAGGAGGCTGCCACCACCATCTCCTGCCCAATCTCTCAATCCAATCATCTGCGTTCTATTCCCGTCACGTCTAAGAACGCCGTTTTATGGCCGCTGAGGTCACAACCCATCAGGTAATTTCAGATTACCTGATGGATAATCAGATTATCTAAAACATTATTCAAAAAAATATTATTTAAAAAATAGGAGAGTTAAGGGACCAAGATTCACGAAGCAGTTACGCAAGCACTTACGAACCTGTCCATCTTTTCTCAATCTTTGGCGGCTTTGTTTACAGTTATTAAACAGTTAATGAGCTCCGAAGCACCAGGAGGCTGTTTATAACAATAACAACAGTTGATTGGCAAGTTTCATGCTTGTAAACTGTTTAATAAATGTAACCCAAGCCGTCAAAGATTGAGGAAAGATGTACACGTTCGTAAGTGCTTGCGTAACTGCTTCGTGAATCCGGGTACCCTGTTCTCCTGAGCACGCCATGAGAAGAGTATTTCTAACCTCGATGATTAGATATCATTTTTGTCCTCCTTCAAGGCTATCTTGAGGTTATCTTGAGATGATTTCGGGGCTTTTAGTGTCCCCGCGGCCCGGTCCTCGACCAGGCCTCCACCCCCAGGAAGCAGCCCGTGACAGCTGACTAACACCCAGGTACCTATTTTACTGCTAGGTAACAGGGGCATAGGGTGAAAGAAACTCTGCCCATTGTTTCTCGCTGGCGCCTGGGATCGAACCCAGAACCACAGGATCACAAGTCCAGCGTGCTGTCCGCTCGGCTGACCGGCTCCCTATTGCAACTCTTCTCATTGCTCACCAGATATGCAACATTGACCGAAACATTGACCGACGACCGAAACGTCGTCGTCCCTTCAACTTCTAGTGTGTGGTCTGGTCAACATGCAACATTGATTCCCGCATTCTGGCGGAACATTGCATGCTTGGGTAAGTTGCAAAGGTGAAGTTGCAAATGGTTTTCCTTCTAGTACCTGGTTGGCTCTGCACACTTGCCCATCTCTCTCTTGTTGCAATCTCCAGACATTGCAAGTTGCACAGATACTTCACGTATGCAAATGACTTTCCAGTCGTGTATGTGTAAAAATGATTGAAATCTTGGAGGATAACACCTCACACAGATTAGTACTTACTTGAGTGAGCTGGGAGATAGTGAGCTGGGAGATAGTGAGCTGGGAGATAGTGAGCTGGGAGATAGGGAGCTGGGAGATAGGGAGCTGGGAGATAGTGAGCTGGGAGATAGGGAGCTGGGAGATAGGGAGCTGGGAGATAGGGAGCTGGGAGATAGGGAGCTGGGAGATAGTGACCTGGGAGATATAGAGCTGGGAGATAGTGAGCTGGGAGATATACTTACTGTAATGTAAGCATTCATTTGGTCAGTCACTGGTTGAACTGTGTTGAACTGTCACGACTGTGTTGAACTGTCATGACTGTGTTGAACTGTCATGACTGTGTTGAACTGTCACGACTGTGTTGAACTGTCACGACTGTGTTGAACTGTCACGACTGTGTTGAACTGTCACGACTGTGTTGAACTGTCACGACTGTGTTGAACTGTCACGACTGTGTTGAACTGTCATGACTGACACAGACATTATGCCTGTCAATGACACAGGCGAAGAGATGGAATTGAATATATATATATATATATATATATATATATATATATATATATATATATATATATATATATATATATATATATATATATATATATATATATACATTATGGCGATACTTGACCAGGTCGTATATAATCTACAACACACCTGTCAAAATCTTCACGCTGGAGATCAGATGTTGATTTTCCATACCTGCGGTTTCTTGAGAAATTTCAAAGAATTCTTAGAATTTTTTTTTGTTTAATTATAACCAATTGCAATAAGTATGTCACTTATAATTGTTATTATGACACATTGTCATTGATTTTTATGACAGAATCAAGAGGCGATCAACTTCAGGTGCTCTTCCACGTGCTTTCAAATGACGTCATGTGTTGTCAAATGACGTCATGTGTTTACAAATGACGTCAGAGGTCGGTTGCGCACAGGTACGGTAGCGAGTGTGAGAGTGGCGGGGTTTCGGGACTATCAGAACGGAACGTATAAAAACGTCCTGATTGCCGCTGAGGTGGTGGAGAAGGTCTGGGCCGGGATCTGATTGTCACTAGAGTAGAGGTATGGAGCCACTTACGAAACCTTTACATCTTTTCCTCAATCATAGCGTCTTTGTTTACATTTATTAAACAGGGCGCCTGACAGGTGGGGGGACAGCGGATTCGTAGTCCTGAGGTTCCGAGTTTGAATCCCGGTGGAGGCGGAGAGAAATGGGCAAAAATGTTTCTTTCCCCCCCCCCCTGATGCCTCTGTTTACCTAGTAGTAAATAGGTACCTTGGAGTTAAACAGCTGCTACGGGCTGCTTCCTGGGGGGGGGGGGGGGGGTGTAACAAAAAGGTAGGGGTTCCCCGGCCTGGTCGAGGACCGAGCCGGGGAACCCCTACCATTTACTCATTTCATTCATCACTACTCCTTTCAGAACTACTGTTACTGCCACTCAAATTACGGCTAATAGTACCCCTAATGATACTACTGCGGCTGCTGGGTGATCAGAGGCATCAGGTGGAAGGCAGCGTGCCCAAACGTCTCCGTCCATCACGGGGGAATTATACGAGGAATATTTCGGTTGTGAATGAACTACGCCGACTACTTCGCTACGGGCTATAATCAGGTCAAAAAATAACGTCATTATACCTATTATATAATAATTATAGTTCATTGGTTTGGAGAATGGAAAAGGATAATTAATTTTGCAAATAACTCTTTAATATTTTTTGAGACGTGTTCTTATTAAATGACATATATTGGGCCATAGTGGACCATGGTGGGCCATGGTGGACCATGGTGGTGGGCCATGGTGGACCATGGTGGTGGGCCATGGTGGACCATGGTGGTGGGCCATGGTGGTGGACCATGGTGGTGGGCCATGGTGGTGGGCCATGGTGGACCATGGTGGTGGGCCATGGTGGACCATGGTGGTGGGCCATGGTGGTGGACCATGGTGGTGGGCCATGGTGGACCATGGTGGTGGGCCATGGTGGACCATGGTGGTGGGCCATGGTGGGCCATGGTGGACCATGGTGGTGGGCCATGGTGGACCATGGTGGTGGGCCATGGTGGACCATGGTGGTGGGCCATGGTGGGCCATGGTGGACCATGGTGGTGGGCCATGGTGGTGGGCCATGGTGGTGGGCCATGGTGGTAGGCCATGGTGGTGGGCCATGGTGGTGGGCCATGGTGGTGGGCCATGGCGGTAGGCCATGGTGGTGGGCCATGGTGGTGGGCCATGGTGGTGGGCCATGGCGGGCATGGTGGTGGGCCATAGTGGTAGGCCATGGTGGGCCATGGTGGACCATGGTAGTGGGCCATGGTGGTGGGCCATGGTGGACCATGGTAGTGGGCCATGGTGGACCATGGTAGTGGACCATGGTAGTGGGCCATGGTGGACCATGGTAGTGGGCTATGGTGGCGGGCTGTGGTGGGCCATGGTGGCGGGCTGTGGTGATGGACCATGGTGGTGGTATAACAGGAGATGGCCCACGATAACAGCAATATAGGATAACGTTTGGTAATATCTAAGATAACATTAACCTAAATATTTACCGCAACAAGAGCTCTATATATATATGTACATCCAAGTGCTTCCTCCCGCGCGCTAACTACCGGTCAGGCAATTAGCGTTTAGCCGCGACAGTTGTCAACAGCGAGGGCGCCCTTGTTCCCGCCCGTCCTGGCGTCCAAGACCACGTCCAGTCAACATTAGACGATAGTCGGCTATCGTCCGTCGTAGCTGGAGGAGTGTTCCTTTATTTGTGTGTCTTACCCGTCCGTTCCTGTCGATTCCCGCCCGTTGCCGCCCGTTCCCGCCCGTTCCCGCCCGTTCCCACCCGTTCCCACCGGTTCCCGCCCGTTCTGGCCGTTATTACTGGTCCGCCAACGTTCAAATTTCAAAATACTTTGAAAACAACGGCTCGCAAATATTTCCGTTTTCTACACAATGGCTGGTTAGGTTAGGTGGGTGACTCGTTGGTTTCTTGTTAGTACTTTGTAATTTGAACGTTGAGGCAGACCCGGTGAACGAGCTTCGGTCCATCATTTCGCATCACCTATAATTATAGAAGCTGACGTGGATATCTATAATCTTCTAACTATCATCATCTTAAACCTCTCCATCGTTAAGGTAAGATACATAACTCTTATATAATCTACCATATCTACTCATATCTACTATATCTACTCAAATCTATCAGACTATTGACTATTTGTGTTCAGTTAGGATTGTTGTGGGGTGAGGGTAGGGCCATGATTGTTGTGTGATAGTGGGCCATGATTGTTGTGGTGTGTGATGGTGGGCCATGATTGTTGTGATGGTGGGCCATGATTGTTGTGATGGTGGGCCATGATTGTTGTGATGGTGGGCCATGATTGTTGTGATGTGTGGTGGTGGGCCATGATTGTTGTGATGGTGGGCCATGATTGTTGTGATGGTGGGCCATGATTGTTGTGATGGTGGGCCATGATTGTTGTGATGGTGGGCCATGATTGTTGTGATGTGTGGTGGTGGGCCATGATTGTTGTGATGGTGGGCCATGATTGTTGTGATGGTGGGCCATGATTGTTGTGATGTGTGGTGGTGGGCCATGATTGTTGTGTGTGTGATGGTGGACCATGATTGTTGTGTGTGTGATGGTGGGCCATGATTGTTGTGATGGTGGGCCATGATTGTTGTGATGTGTGGTGGTGGGCCATGATTGTTGTGTGTGTGATGGTGGACCATGATTGTTGTTGTGTGTGATGGTGGGCCATGATTGTTGTGTTGTGTGATGGTGGGCCATGATTGTTGTTGTGTGTGATGGTGGGCCATGATTGTTGTGGTGTGTGATGATGGGCCATGATTGTTGTGATGGTGGGCCATGATTGTTGTGTTGTGTGATGGTGGGCCATGATTGTTGTGGTGTGTGATGGTGGGCCATGATTGTTGTGATGGTGGGCCATGATTGTTGTGGTGTGTGATGGTGGGCCATGATTGTTGTGATGGTGGGCCATGATTGTTGTGGTGTGTGATGGTGGGCCATGATTGTTGTGGTGTGTGATGGTGGGCCATGATTGTTGTGGTGTGTGATGGTGGGCCATGATTGTTGTGTGTGTGATGGTGGGCCATGATTGTTGTGATGGTGGGCCATGATTGTTGTGTTGTGTGATGGTGGGCCATGATTGTTGTAGTGTGTGATGGTGGACCATGATTGTTGTGGTGTGTGATGGTGGGCCATGATTGTTGTGGTGTGTGATGGTGGGCCATGATTGTTGTGGTGTGTGATGGTGGGCCATGATTGTTGTTGTGTGTGATGGTGGGCCATGATTGTTGTGGTGTGTGATGGTGGGCCATGATTGTTGTGTGTGTGATGGTGGGCCATGATTGTTGTGATGGTGGGCCATGATTGTTGTGTTGTGTGATGGTGGGCCATGATTGTTGTGGTGTGTGATGGTGGACCATGATTGTTGTGGTGTGTGATGGTGGGCCATGATTGTTGTGGTGTGTGATGGTGGGCCATGATTGTTGTGGTGTGTGATGGTGGGCCATGATTGTTGTGGTGTGTGATGGTGGGCCATGATTGTTGTGATGGTGGGCCATGATTGTTGTGTTGTGTGATGGTGGACCATGGTGGACCATGGTGTACCATAGTGGACCATAGTGGACCATAGGGGACCATGGTGTACCATAGTGGACCATAGTGGACCATAGTGGACCATAGTGGACCATGGTGTACCATAGTGGACCATAGTGGACCATAGTGGACCATGGTGGACCATAGTGGACCATGGCGGACCATAGTGGACCATAGTGGACCATGGTGGACCATGGTGGACCATAGTGGACCATAGTGGACCATGGTGGACCATAGTGGACCATAGTGGACCATGGTGGACCATGGTGGACCATGGCGGACCATAGTGGACCATGGCGGACCATGGTGGACCATGGTGGACCATGGTGGACCATGGCGGACCATAGTGGACCATGGCGGACCATAGTGGACCATGGTGGACCATGGTGGACCATGGTGGACCATGGCGGACCATAGTGGACCATAGTGGACCATAGTGGACCATGGTGGACCATGGTGGACCATGGTGGACCATGGTGGACCATGGCGGACCATAGTGGACCATAGTGGACCATAGTGGACCATGGTGGACCATGGTGGACCATGGTGGACCATGGCGGACCATAGTGGACCATGGCGGACCATAGTGGACCATGGTGGACCATGGTGGACCATGGTGTACCATAGTGGACCATAGTGGACCATAGGGGACCATAGTGGACCATAGTGGACCATAGTGGACCATGGTGTACCATAGTGGACCATAGTGGACCATAGTGGACCATGGTGTACCATAGTGGACCATAGTGGACCATAGTGGACCATGGTGTACCATAGTGGACCATAGTGGACCATAGGGGACCATGGTGTACCATAGTGGACCATAGTGGACCATAGTGGACCATGGTGTACCATAGTGGACCATAGTGGACCATAGTGGACCATGGTGTACCATAGTGGACCATAGTGGACCATAGTGGACCATGGTGTACCATAGTGGACCATAGTGGACCATAGTGGACCATAGGGGACCATGGTGTACCATAGTGGACCATAGGGGACCATGGTGTACCATAGTGGACCATAGTGGACCATGGTGTACCATAGTGGACCATAGTGGACCATGGTGTACCATAGTGGACCATGGTGTACCATAGTGGACCATAGTGGACCTTGGTGTACCATAGTGGACCATGGCGGACCATTGTGGACCATGGTGGACCATGGTGTACCATAGTGGACCATAGTGTACCATAGTGGACCATAGTGGACCATGGTGTACCATAGTGGACCATAGTGGACCATAGTGTACCATAGTGGACCATGGTGTACCATGGTGGACCATAGTGGACCATAGTGTACCATAGTGGACCATGGCGGACCATAGTGGACCATAGTGTACCATAGTGGACCTTGGTGTACCATATAAGATGCTTCAAGAAAACTGTAATTACATCCCAACGTTTTTGCATAATCAAAACAACACACATTTTAATGCCTTGTTAAACTAAAGACTCTTTTTTGCAATTAAAATTGCTAGTTAACGTCTGGCTAACGACCCGACTCGTTATCTCACGAAACGGGCCTCGTGTTAGGGGACTCGACTACGTTAAAAATGCGACATATTAGGAAAATAATTAAAACAGCCTTCGTACCTTGGTCATTTAGTCTTGTATCGTAAGTCTTTCTTTATTGTTTAACAAGGTGAGTCAATAAAGAAGACGAAGTTACTAGTTAGCTTGGAACAACTTCCACCCCATCAATCCATCGTGTCTCAGCCGGGCCCATCAACTCCCTCTACCTCCCCCTCAACCCTCACAAAACACTCATCCTTCCTCATTATGTCTCACTCTCCTCATGCATCTTACTCAAGTCACTTCCATCTGATTCAATTTCCGTCAATTAGTGTTTTCATTGCATTTTTCCACCATGGTTCCGTCTTAACCCTTCTTCCCACGCAGCCGGGGCACAGGAGCTGAAGGTCGATCCTGCAGGCACAAAATGGGGTATACATACCCGGAAGCTTTCAAAATAATGCATTTATCATGTATAAAACCCATTTAGAATATGCAGCTCTGTTGATAAAGCACAAAACAACTTCTTGGTAAGTATATCTAGGAGAGTATATGATAAAAATAGGTCGAGAGTCGGGTCCAGGAGCTCGAGCCTGCAGGCACAAATAGTTAACACACACACACAGGTCAATTATCTGCACTACTGAGAACTCCTTATACGGTCTTAACTACACCATTGCAATCTGGGTCATTCATCTCAGTGCTTCCCAATTTTTATCAACTGGAGGTTTGTGTTCTCTCAAGTTTTATGTCTACAAAGGTGTAGCTCACTGCTGTTGTCTTGAGTGTCTGTCAGTGTTGTCTCCTGTCAGGCCATGTTTACAAGCTGATGTTGTCCCTAATTACCACCTCCATATACGTGTTGTGTGGCCCAGTGTTCAAATGTTCACCTTGATCAATCTTACTTTCCTATTGAGGGAAATTCTAAGTTAGGGAACAAATCCACAAGGGCCGTGACGAGGATTCGAACCTGCGTCCGGGAGCATCCCAGACGCTGCCTTAATCGACTGAGCTACGACATGGTCAAAAGAGTTGAAACCGAAGTTCTACTGAACTTACTGGATGTGTCTAAGTCAGGGATTTTCTCTGGTCGATTCTTCTCGTCTTCACTTGTTCTGTGCTGCCTCGTCCTCGTCTCATCGTCGTCTTAAATCCTTTTATCTTCATCTTTCTCGGTGCTCTGAATCAGTGTGAGTAATATTAATATACTAACGCCAATATCAGAATTAAATTGATCTATCAGGGGGAAAGCGCCAAACCATTACGACTATATAGCACTGGGAAGGGGTCAGGATAAGGATTAGGGATGGGACAAGAGGAAGGAATGGTACCCAACCACTTGTGGACGGTCGGGGGATTGAACGCCGACCTGCAAGAAGCGAGGCCGTCGCTCTACCGTCCAACCCAAGTGGTTGACGGCCATATATCAGAAAAAAAATGTGGATAAGTGAAACGAGTAATGAACGTGTTGAGGCAGTTAGGTGTTTAATTCAGCGTTCCTTCTGGTGATTACACGAGGACTGGTCTAGGAGGGGAAGTGACAGTGGCTGGAACAGCTCTTCCTATTAGTGGTGGGCATTGTTTCAAGTAATTACCTAAGTGTAGTTACAGGATGAGAGCCACGCTCGTGGTGTCCCGTCTTCCCAGCACTCTTTGTCATATAACGCTTTGAAACTACTGACGGTCTTGGCCTCCACCACCTTCTCTCTTGTTCCATAAGTCAACCACTCATAAATAAACATTTCTATTACTTTTCCTGCACCTGTCTTGAATCTGTGTCCCCTTGTTCGTGAAGTTACTGATTTCAGGAATTCATCTTTGTCAATTTGGTCTATTCCTGTCAGTATTTTGTAAGTGGTGATCATATCACCTCTCTTCTATCTTCTAGTTTTGGCAAGTTTAATGTCTCTAGTCTCTCCTCGTAACTCTTGTATTTCAGTTCCGGAAGCCATTTTGTAGCAAGCCTTTGCTCCTTTTCTAGTTTATTGATGTATTTCTTAGGATATGGGCACCGTACAACTGCTGCATAGTCCAACTTTGGTCTCACGTCAGTCATGAAAAGTTTCTTTAGTATTTCACCATCCATGTCATTAAAAGCTGTGAACATGTCGGTGACTGGAACTAATATTCACAATCTTGGTACTAAAAATTTGCTCCAGAAATTCTTTAGGCTAGGCTGCTACAGTACAGTAGGGGCTACAGGAACACGGTATGGGGCTACAGGAACAGTGTATGGGGCTACAGGAACACAGTAGGGGGCTACAGGAACACAGTAGGGGGCTACAGGAACACAGTAGGGGGGCTACAGGAACACAGTAGGGGGGGCTACAGGAACACAGTAGGGGGGGCTACAGGAACACAGTAGGGGGCTACAGGAACACAGTAGGGGGCTACAGGAACACAGTAGGGGGGGCTACAGGAACACAGTATGGGGGCTACAGGAACACAGTAGGGGGGGCTACAGGAACACAGTATGGGGGCTACAGGAACACAGTATGGGGGCTACAGGAACACAGTAGGGGGGGGCTACAGGAACACAGTATGGGGCTACAGGAACACAGTAGGGGGACTACAGGAACACAGTAGGGGGCTACAGGAACACAGTAGGGGGGCTACAGGAACACAGTAGGGGGGGCTACAGGAACACAGTAGGGGGCTACAGGAACACAGTAGGGGGGGCCACAGGAACACAGTAGGGGGGCTACAGGAACACAGTAGGGGGGCTACAGGAACACAGTAGGGGGGGCTACAGGAACACAGTAGGGGGGGCTACAGGAACACAGTAGGGGGCTACAGGAACACAGTAGGGGGCTACAGGAACACAGTAGGGGGGGCTACAGGAACACAGTATAGGGGCTACAGGAACACAGTAGGGGGGGCTACAGGAACACAGTATGGGGGCTACAGGAACACAGTATGGGGGCTACAGGAACACAGTAGGGGGGGCTACAGGAACACAGTATGGGGCTACAGGAACACAGTAGGGGGACTACAGGAACACAGTAGGGGGCTACAGGAACACAGTATGGGGGCTACAGGAACACAGTAGGGGGCTACAGGAACACAGTATGGGGGCTACAGGAACACAGTAGGGGGACTACAGGAACACAGTAGGGGGCTACAGGAACACAGTAGGGGGCTACAGGAACACAGTAGGGGGACTACAGGAACACAGTAGGGGGACTACAGGAACACAGTATGGGGGCTACAGGAACACAGTATGGGGGCTACAGGAACACAGTAGGGGGACTACAGGAACACAGTAGGGGGACTACAGGAACACAGTATGGGGGCTACAGGAACACAGTAGGGGGACTACAGGAACACAGTAGGGGGGCTACAGGAACACAGTATGGGGGCTACAGGAACACAGTAGGGGGGCTACAGGAACACAGTAGGGGGGCTACAGGAACACGGTAGGGGGCTACAGGAACACAGTAGGGGGCTACAGGAACACAGTATGGGGGCTACAGGAACACAGTAGGGGGGCTACAGGAACACAGTAGGGGGGCTACAGGAACACGGTAGGGGGCTACAGGAACACAGTAGGGGGGCTACAGGAACACAGTATGGGGGCTACAGGAACACAGTAGGGGGGCTACAGGAACACAGTAGGGGGGCTACGGGAACACAGTAGGGGGCTACAGGAACACAGTAGGGGCTACAGGAACACAGTATGGGGGCTACAGGAACACAGTAGGGGGCTACAGGAACACAGTATGGGGGCTACAGGAACACAGTAGGGGGCTACAGGAACACAGTAGGGGGCTACAGGAACACAGTAGGGGGCTACAGGAACACAGTATGGGGGCTACAGGAACACAGTAGGGGGCTACAGGAACACAGTAGGGGGGCTACAGGAACACAGTAGGGGGGCTACAGGAACACAGTATGGGGGCTACAGGAACACAGTAGGGGGGCTACAGGAACACAGTAGGGGGGGCTACAGGAACACAGTATGGGGGCTACAGGGACACAGTAGGGGGCTACAGGAACACAGTAGGGGGGGCTACAGGAACACAGTAGGGGGCTACAGGAACACAGTATGGGGGCTACAGGAACACAGTAGGGGGGCTACAGGAACACAGTATGGGGGCTACAGGAACACAGTAGGGGGCTACAGGAACACAGTAGGGGGGGCTACAGGAACACAGTAGGGGGCTACAGGAACACAGTATGGGGGCTACAGGAACACAGTAGGGGGGCTACAGGAACACAGTAGGGGGGCTACAGGAACACAGTAGGGGGCTACAGGAACACAGTAGGGGGGCTACAGGAACACAGTAGGGGGCTACAGGAACACAGTAGGGGGCTACAGGAACACAGTAGGGGGCTACAGAACCACAGTAGAGGACTACAGAACCACAGTAGAGGACTACAGAACCACAGTAGGGGGCTTCAGGAACACAGTAGGGGGCTACAGGAACACAGTAGGGGGCTTCAGGAACACAGTAGGGGGCTACAGAACCACAGTAGAGGACTACAGAACCACAGTAGAGGACTACAGAACCACAGTAGGGGGCTTCAGGAACACAGTAGGGGACTACAGAACCACAGTAGAGGACTACAGAACCACAGTAGAGGACTACAGAACCACAGTAGGGGGCTTCAGGAACACAGTAGGGGACTACAGAACCACAGTAGGGGACTACAGAAGCACAAACACTAACAACAAACAACTATAAACCAACCAGAGCTACAAGGCTAACATGGACAACAAAAGCAGCGGCGTCAGCAAAACAATCACACACACACACAGTGAACAAGGACACTGCCGGAGTGTTAAGGAAAGCAAGAGGAATTAGCCTCTGCTTCAGTTGTGTCCTTATCAGAACGGAACGGGAGATTAGAGCACCTTCCCCCCCTTCCTTTTCCACACACCCCCTTCCCTTCTCTCCCTCTTATCACTCTCCCGTTCCGTTATCTCTTGTTCGTAAGGTGGTAAATTATCCAATTACTATCAATCTTTTCTCGTCTCCTACCTGTTCCATCCTGCCATTCCTGTTCCACCCTCAACTACCTGTTCTAGCCTCCCCCTACCTGTTCCAGCCTCCCCCTACCTGTTCCAGCCTCCCCCTACCTGTTCCACCCTCCCCTTCCTGTTCCACCCTCCCCCTACCTGTTCCACCCTCCCCCTACCTGTTCCAGCCTCCCCCTACCTGTTCCACCCTCCCCCTACCTGTTCCACTCTCCCCTACCTGTTCCACCCTCCCCCTACCTGTTCCAGCCTCCCCCTACCTGTTCCACCCTCCCCCTACCTGTTCCACCCTCCCCCTACCTGTTCCACCCTCCCCCTACCTGTTCCACCCTCCCCCTACCTGTTCCACCCTCCCCCTACCTGTTCCACCCTCCCCCTACCTGTTCCACCCTTCCCCTACCTGTTCCACCCTTCCCCTACCTGTTCCAGCCTCCCCCTACCTGTTCCAGCCTCCCCCTACCTGTTCCACCCTCCCCCTACCTGTTCCACCCTCCCCCTACCTGTTCCACCCTCCCCCTACCTGTTCCACTCTCCCCTACCTGTTCCACCCTCCCCCTACCTGTTCCAGCCTCCCTCTACCTGTTCCACCCTCCCCCTACCTGTTCCAGCCTCCCCCTACCTGTTCCACCCTCCCCCTACCTGTTCCACCCTCCCCCTACCTGTTCCACCCTCCCCCTACCTGTTCCACCCTCCCCCTACCTGTTCCACCCTTCCCCTACCTGGTCCACCCTTCCCCTACCTGTTCCACCCTCCCCCTACCTGTTCCACCCTCCCCCTACCTGTTCCACCCTCCCCCTACCTGTTCCACCCTCCCCCTACCTGTTCCACCCTTCCCCTACCTGTTCCACCCTTCCCCTACCTGTTCCACCCTTCCCCTACCTGTTCCAGCCTCCCCCTACCTGTTCCACCCTCCCCCTACCTGTTCCACCCTCCCCCTACCTGTTCCACCCTCCCCCTACCTGTTCCACCCTCCCCCTACCTGTTCCACCCTTCCCCTACCTGTTCCACCCTTCCCCTACCTGTTCCACCCTCCCCCTACCTGTTCCACCCTCCCCCTACCTGTTCCACCCTCCCCCTACCTGTTCCACCCTCCCCCTACCTGTTCCACCCTCCCCCTACCTGTTCCACCCTTCCCCTACCTGTTCCACCCTTCCCCTACCTGTTCCACCCTTCCCCTACCTGTTCCACCCTTCCCCTACCTGTTCCACCCTTCCCTACCTGTCATAATGACTGCTTATTGTTTGAAAGGCTAATGATGTCAAGGGTGGCAGTTCTGACACACCTGTTGCTGCGTCTGCTGTGGCTGTGTGTTGCTGCGTCTGCTGTGGCTGTGTGTTGCTGCGTCTGCTGTGGCTGTGTGTTGCTGCGTCTGCTGTGGCTGTGTGTTGCTGCGTCTGCTGTGGTTGTGTGTTGCTGCGTCTGCTGTGGCTGTGTGTTGCTGTGTGTCTGATGTGACTGTGTGTTGCTGCGTCTGCTGTGGCTGTGTGTTGCTGCGTCTGCTGTGGCTGTGTGTTGCTGCGTCTGCTGTGTCTGCTGTCCCTCTTCTGTCCCAAAGAGGCAACTGTATCCACACATTTTTTTTAATACATTAGGAACATCTGCATTTGTGCAGCTGCCGTAGACAATATGAAGGGGAGTACAGTGTCAAAAAGCTAGCTACGTGATGCTAAAAAATCCCCATCACACAGGATGGTTAGTCATACAGAGGCATGTGATCAGTAGTCTGCACTGGCAGACTCCGGGTGCATTATGAGGATATCATCAACACAAGAGTGAATAAGGTAGCAGTGGTAATACAAGTCCCCATCTCGCAGGATGGTTAGTCATACAGAGCCATGTGTTTAGTAGCCTGCACTGGCAAATTTTGGGTACACTGTGAGGATATCTTCAAGAATACGAGAGTGAATAAAGTAATTGCAAAGCTCCAGGTACCTCATACGAACTGGTCTGAAAGGTCTAATAACTGGGCATTCAGTGATGTAGTGTAGGAGATCGTGCCGTAGTTCCTGCTCACAGAGTTTGCACCTGGAGTGCTCAGGATTGGGAGACCCGTCACCTGCAGCCACCAGCCACAGGTAACGGTAACCCAACCTGATCCTTGCAACCACTGTGTCGCACAGTCTGGTCGACGTTTTGTGCTGCCCATAGATATAGGTTTCAGATCTGAACAAATCATAGCTTTTTATACTAGTACTTTCAGGTCGTTGGGAGTCAGTAATTTCTTTCCTATCAGATCTGAGTGTTTGGACCAATACAGTTTTGACAGCAGAGATGGGGATACCTAGATCTAATTCAACTTCATCCTTGTTACACGCTAATTTGGCTGCAATGTCTGTCTCATTATGATGGGTCCCAAACTCATTCATATGTATGTTTAACCTACGCCTGAAACACTCCAATTATCGTACGTGTATTGTTACCTAATAATTTGTTCCACAAATCAAACCAGTATTTACCCAAGTCTTTCCCAAATCTAAACTTATTCAATTCGTTTTTGGTTCAGTTTAACATATGATTCATTCTTATTTTTTGCCTCATTTTGAACATTTATGCATCGAGATGCAAGAGGAGATCTTCACCCAATCGGGCAGAGGAGGGGGGGGGGGGGGGAGTTTCTACTGGGCCTTGGGGTCTTTATAGGGCCGACCCCAGTCAGTTAGCCTATGTCCATGTTGTAACCCAGAGTATTCACCCTACAAAGTTGGGTGAGACTAGCCACTAGCGTCTGGCCTTAACTTCTAATGAAAGATACAGAGACATTGTCTCCTAACGTACCAGGATGTAGCCAACGGTGTCCAGGTTTGTCTCCGTCCATCATTTATTATCCATTTGTCAACGTTTCGGTCCGTCCTGGACCCTTATGTGGCGACGTTTCGGTCCGTCCTGGACCCTTATGTGACGACGTTTCGGTCCGTCCTGGACCCTTATGTGGCGACGTTTCGGTCCGTCCTGGACCCTTATGTGACGACGTTTCGGTCCGTCCTGGACCCTTATGTGGCGACGTTTCGGTCCGTCCTGGACCCTTATGTGGCGACGTTTCGGTCCGTCCTGGACCCTTATGTGGGGACGTTTCGGTCCGTCCTGGACCCTTATGTGGGGACGTTTCGGTCCGTCCTGGACCCTTATGTGACGACGTTTCGGTCCGTCCTGGACCCTTATGTGGCGACGTTTCGGTCCGTCCTGGACCCTTATGTGACGACGTTTCGGTCCGTCCTGGACCCTTATGTGGCGACGTTTCGGTCCGTCCTGGACCCTTATGTGGCGACGTTTCGGTCCGTCCTGGACCCTTATGTGACGACGTTCCGGTCCGTCCTGGACCCTTATGTGACGACGTTTCGGTCCGTCCTGGACCCTTATGTGGCGACGTTTCGGTCCGTACTGGACCCTTATGTGGCGACGTTTCGGTCCGTCCTGGACCCTTATGTGACGACGTTCCGGTCCGTCCTGGACCCTTATGTGACGACGTTTCGGTCCGTCCTGGACCCTTATGTGACGACGTTTCGGTCCGTCCTGGACCCTTATGTGGCGACGTTTCGGTCCGTCCTGGACCCTTATGTGGGGACGTTTCGGTCCGTCCTGGACCCTTATGTGGGGACGTTTTGGTCCGTCCTGGACCCTTATGTGGGGACGTTTCGGTCCGTCCTGGACCCTTATGTGGGGACGTTTCAGTCCGTCCTGGACCCTTATGTGGGGACGTTTCGGTCCGTCCTGGACCCTTATGTGGGGACGTTTCGGTCCGTCCTGGACCCTTATGTGGGGACGTTTCGGTCCGTCCTGGACCCTTATGTGGGGACGTTTCAGTCCGTCCTGGACCCTTATGTGGGGACGTTTCGGTCCGTCCTGGACCCTTATGTGGGGACGTTCCGGTCCGTCCTGGACCCTTATGTGACGACGTTCCGGTCCATCCTGGACCCTTATGTGGGGACGTTCCGGTCCGTCCTGGACCCTTATCTGACGACGTTCCGGTCCGTCCTGGACCCTTATGTGACGACGTTCCGGTCCGTCCTGGACCCTTATGTGACGACGTTCCGGTCCGTCCTGGACCCTTATGTGACGACGTTCCGGTCCATCCTGGACCCTTATGTGGGGACGTTCCGGTCCGTCCTGGACCCTTATCTGACGACGTTCCGGTCCGTCCTGGACCCTTATGTGACGACGTTCCGGTCCGTCCTGGACCCTTATGTGACGACGTTCCGGTCCGTCCTGGACCCTTATGTGACGACGTTCCGGTCCGTCCTGGACCCTTATGTGACGACGTTTCGGTCCGTCCTGGACCCTTATCTGACAACGTTCCGGTCCATCCTGGACCCTTATCTGACGACGTTTCGGTCCATCCTGGACCACTATCATGTCGATAATGGCCCAAAACGTCTTAATACCTGTGCACGAAGACACAAACGTGTTTATTTCCTGTACTTTTCGGTTTATGTTCTGAGGGCGTCCCAGAGACTACCGCTGAGTACATGCTCTGACAAACTGTATGACGTTTTAGACTGTTGTAAACAGTGAATGCAGGTATATTGAAATTGTATTTTATATTGGGCTTGTGACCTGATAAATTGTTGTGGTCTGTGTTGTATTTTGGCCTTGATTGTAGAAAGATTGTTTACACTTCAGCTGGGTGGTAAACATTGTACTGGACGTTGTGAAAACAAACGGTGTTTTGTGAGTGGAAGCGACGGACTATAGGCTCTCGTGTGAGTGGAAGCGACGGACTATAGGCTCTCCTGTGAGTGGAAGCGACGGACTATAGGCTCTCCTGTGAGTGGAAACGACGTATTGCACACAACGTTAGAGAAAACGACACACTGGACGACCCCCACCAGCCCCCATGTGAAACTAACGCACTGTAGATATCATCATTTCACCCCATTGACTCTTGACACCGACCCCAGAAACGTTCCCACACACCCCTTTTGACCAGAAGGGGGGCGGGGGTCTGGGGCCAGATTCACGAAGCAGTTGCGCAAGCACTTACGAACCTGTCCATCTTTTCTCAATCTTTGGCGGCTTTGTTTACAATTATTAAACAGTTAATGAGCTCCGAAGCACCAGGAGGCTGTTTATAACAATAACAACAGTTGATTGGCAAGTTTTCATGCTTGTAAACTGTTTAATAAATGTAACCAAAGCCGTCAAAGATTGAGGAAAGATGTACACGTTCGTAAGTACTTGCGTAACTGCTTCGTGAATCTGGCCCCAGGTTCGTAAGTACTTGCGTAACTGCTTCGTGAATCTGGCCACAGGTTCGTAAGTACTTGCATAACTGCTTCGTGAATCTGGCCCCAAGTTCGTAAGTAACTGCGTAACTGCTTCGTGAATCTAGCCCCCAGGTTCGTAAGTACTTGCGTAACTGCTTCGTGAATCTAGCCCCAAGTTCGTAAGTAGTTGCGTAACTGCTTCGTGAATCTAGCCCCCAGGTTCGTAAGTACTTGCATAACTGCTTCGTGAATCTAGCCCCAAGTTCGCAAGTAGTTGCGTAACTGCTTCGTGAATCTAGCCCCCAGGTTCGTAAGTACTTGCGTAACTGCTTCGTGAACCTGGCCAACATTTGTTGTGGTCGCTTAATCTCCATCCATCTGTCCCGAGACCCAAAAATCAGTGAGGCATCAGCTCGTAAGACGTTTGCGCAGGACCCACTGCGCATCACTCCCCGTGACGTCATGCGTTTAATTACCCAACTACTCCTCTCTCTCTCTCTCTACATTTATTTTGTTTATTATATATACTAGAATTCTTACATTCTTGTACAGCCACGAACACACGTAGCGTTTCGGGCAGGTCCTCAATCCTAATTTTCCCCAATACGATCCGCTAAATAATTACACAATTAGGTACCCATTTATTGCTGGGTGAACAGGGGCTACAGTTACGGATTGGCGCCCAGTCAATCCACTCCCAGGACAGGATACGAACCCAGGCTATAACGCTTGCAAAGCAGCGGGTGAGTGTTTTACCACTGCGCCAAGGGGAGCTGCTTATTATAATGTCTTTACATATACATTT
>NC_091187.1:14865446-14882946 GCF_040958095.1 Procambarus clarkii
GCTTTCCCTTCCCATAGCTCATGGTAAGCCTTACCCTACTAGTTTTACACACAGGTGGGTACAGGAGCAGACGACTGCTGACTCCTGTCATGAATGAACAGCCGCTTTCTAACGAGGAGTCTCATTGGTCAATACACCACTCACATGTTTCCATAACTTTTTCTGCTATCTACTGGATAATATAGCACGGCAATGAATGAAAATTAATATATTTAGATTAGTGACCGTACATGTGCGCTTATGAGTTTATTGACCTTTCATGTAAACGATATAACGTATATTATTGTTACGTATTGGCTGTTGTAGTAGAGAGGACGTGACGTCATACACAAAACCCGACATTGATCGTCGTTGACCCGTCAATCATCAACACACAAAACGTTTTATTTTTTTCTCAAGTTTAAAGTGGTTTGCAAATATGTGCATTTTGCGAATATAGATGATATATTTCAGGAGATTACTTGTGGTCGGTCTCGAGGTCATTGCTGATGTAGAGTTCATTTTTGTAACTAACTCATCAACTAGTTTGATGAGCTAGTTAGATGAGTTAGGTAACTTGTTTACCTAAATGAATTTCGAGGTTCAAGTCCCTTTCCAATTCCCTTTCCCAAAGGGGTAAGTTTAACCCTTCCCAAGACCCCCCACAGGATAGGTATGTGTTGCATAATAAATGAACTAAACTAAATTAGTTTTATCTATATCTATACTAAAGTCGTATAGATATAACTCGTATAGATATAATCTATACGAGTGATGGCATCAAGCACTCATTCCACACCAGTAGTCAGGAGAATCAGAAAGTGCTATAATTCATTATTATTTAATCTTACTGACAGCTGAAAGTCAAAGGGGATAAGTCACAGATAAGGACTATCTGTGGGACTATCTGTGTGTCAGATAGACTATCTGTGTGTCAGATAGACTATCTGTGTGTCAGATAGACTATCTGTGTGTCAGATAGACTATCTGTGTGTCAGATAGACTATCTGTGTGTCAGATAGACTATCTGTGTGTCAGATAGACTATCTGTGTGTCAGATAGACTATCTGTGTGTCAGACTATCTGTGTGTCAGATAGACTATCTGTGACTTGTGGGACTATGTCACGATATTTGATTCCGTGACACAGAGAGAGAAAGGGAGAGACAGACACGTTACAAATATGACAGAAATGTGACATATCCGATCATATTCCATGAGTAATGCGTTATCATGTGATGAATATCTTGCACTCAACACGGTCTACCTGATGATATGATGATATAATGATATGATGATATGATATGATGATATGATGATGATATCTACCTGATGATATGATGATATCTACCTGATCATATGATGATGATATGTTATTCAACAAAGTAGTGCTGCTTTAAACAAGCTAGTTTCCTTCAGTGGTTAACTATCAAATTATAGCAAAAAGAGGGTCGTGGTTTGAGTGAAGGAATGTCTTCACTCTCTCTAGATCAATGCAAGAGTCTACTCCAGAGTGCAGACTCTTTATCAAGGATGAACTCCAGTGGCAACCAACCACTTGGGCTGGGCGGTAAAGCGACGGTCTCACGTCATGCAGGTCGGCGTTCAATCCCCCGACCGTCCACAAGTGGTTGGGCACCATTCCTTTCCCTCCGTCCCATCCCAACTCCTGACCCCCTTCCCAGTGCTATATAGTCGTAATGGCTTGGCGCTTTCTCCCTGATAGTTCCCTTCCCTTCCCCTGGGTAGGGGACTTGGGATTGCAAAATTAAGTCTTAAGTTGTAGCGGTGGGAAAAGTCTGGGAACTTGAACGACAAGTTCAAGTCCAATATAGACTTAGTGTTGTGACTTACGACAGTTAACTCAATATCAGACTTGGCCCCAGTCTCTTGACTTGCCACTCCGTAATAAATGTAACCTGCTTACCTAACCAGAAATGTTGGCACCCGAGCAACCCACCCAACTTGTAGTTCGATGACATAGAAAACGTATAGGTATTGGTGAGCGGTTACTGTGCCAAAAATTACGTTGCATTTGTTACGTTAAAGACCGTGACGCATATAACGCAGCCAATTAGACGAGACGGGACGAGGAGGGGGGGGGGGGGTTATCTTGAGATGATTTCGGGGCTTAGTGGCCCCGCGGCCCGGTCCTCGACCAGGCCTCCACCCCCCCTAGGAAGCAGCCCGTGACAGCTGACTAACTCCCAGGTACCTATTTTACTGCTAGGTAACAGGGGCATAGGGTGAATGAAACTCTGCCCTTTGTTTCTCGCCGGCGCCTGGGATCGAACCCAGGACCACAGGATCACAAGTCCTGCGTGCTGTCCGCTCGGCCGACCGGCTCCCTCATGCATGAAGCTCGTGCCGTGACGGAATGCTCAAATTCCGAACGATAAAACAGTTCGAAATTCTCGGGGAAGGGGGGGGGGTTCATGTTCGTCACTCCCCCCTCTCTTCCTTCCACCTAATCCCCCTGTCCCCCCCCCTTCTCATCACAATTCATTACTTATTTTTCATCTCGCATAAGATGCTGTCTATTATCTTCATATTATATTTCTGTAGTTTACGAAATCCTCGAAATCCTAAATCTATTTGGATGTCAGATTGTATTAAGTTTTGTTTTTTTTATTTATTATGCATTCTGTGCCCATCCTGTGGGTGGTGGTGGACCCCATACCCATCCTGTGGGTGGTGGTGGACCCCATACCCATCCTGTGGGTGGTGGTGGACCCCATACCCATCCTGTGGGTGGTGGTGGACCCCATACCCATCCTGTGGGTGGTGGTGGACCCCATACCCATCCTGTGGGTGGTGGTGGACCCCATACCCATCCTGTGGGTGGTGGTGGTGCCCATACCCATCCTGTGGGTGGTGGTGGGCCCCATACCCATCCTGTGGGTGGTGGTGGACCCCATACCCATCCTGTGGGTGGTGGTGGACCCCATACCCATCCTGTGGGTGGTGGTGGACCCCATACCCATCCTGTGGGTGGTGGTGGACCCAATACCCATCCTGTGGGTGGTGGTGGACCCCATACCCATCCTGTGGGTGGTGGTGGACCCCATACCCATCCTGTGGGTGGTGGTGGACCCCATGCCCATCCTGTGGGTGGTGGTGGACCCCATGCCCATCCTGTGGGTGGTGGTGGACCCCATACCCATCCTGTGGGTGGTGGTGGACCCCATACCCATCCTGTGGGTGGTGGTGGACCCCATACCCATCCTGTGGGTGGTAGTGGACCCCATACCCATCCTGTGGGTGGTAGTGGACCCCATACCCATCCTGTGAGTGGTAGTGGACCCCATACCCATCCTGTGGGTGGTAGTGGACCCCATACCCATCCTGTGGGTGGTAGTGGACCCCATACCCATCCTGTGGGTGGTGGTGGACCCCATACCCATCCTGTGGGTGGTAGTGGACCCCATACCCATCCTGTGGGTGGTAGTGGACCCCATACCCATCCTGTGGGTGGTGGTGGACCCCATACCCATCCTGTGGGTGGTAGTGGACCCCATACCCATCCTGTGGGTGGTAGTGGACCCCATACCCATCCTGTGGGTGGTAGTGGACCCCATACCCATCCTGTGAGTGGTAGTGGACCCCATACCCATCCTGTGGGTGGTAGTGGACCCCATACCCATCCTGTGGGTGGTAGTGGACCCCATACCCATCCTGTGGGTGGTGGTGGACCCCATACCCATCCTGTGGGTGGTAGTGGACCCCATACCCATCCTGTGGGTGGTAGTGGATCCCATACCCATCCTGTGGGTGGTAGTGGACCCCATACCCATCCTGTGGGTGGTAGTGGACCCCATACCCATCCTGTGGGTGGTAGTGGACCCCATACCCATCCTGTGGGTGGTAGTGGACCCCATACCCATCCTGTGGGTGGTAGTGGACTCCATACCCATCCTGTGGGTGGTAGTGGACCCCATACCCATCCTGTGGGTGGTAGTGGATCCCATACCCATCCTGTGGGTGGTAGTGGACCCCATACCCATCCTGTGGGTGGTAGTGGACCCCATACCCATCCTGTGGGTGGTAGTGGACCCCATACCCATCCTGTGGGTGGTAGTGGACCCCATACCCATCCTGTGGGTGGTAGTGGATCCCATACCCATCCTGTGGGTGGTAGTGGACCCCATACCCATCCTGTGGGTGGTAGTGGACCCCATACCCATCCTGTGGGTGGTAGTGGACCCCATACCCATCCTGTGGGTGGTGGTGGACCCCATACCCATCCTGTGGGTGGTGGTGGACCCCATACCCATCCTGTGGGTGGTAGTGGACCCCATACCCATCCTGTGGGTGGTGGTGGACCCCATACCCATCCTGTGGGTGGTGGTGGACCCCATACCCATCCTGTGGGTGGTGGTGGACCCCATACCCATCCTGTGGGTGGTAGTGGACCCCATACCCATCCCGTGGGTGGTGGTGGAACCCATACCCATCCTGTGGGTGGTGGTGGAACCCATACCCATCCTGTGGGTGGTAGTGGACCCCATACCCATCCCGTGGGTGGTAGTGGACCCCATACCCATCCTGTGGGTGGTGGTGGAACCCATACCCATCCTGTGGGTGGTAGTGGACCCCATACCCATCCTGTGGGTGGTAGTGGACCCCATACCCATCCTGTGGGTGGTGGTGGAACCCATACCCATCCTGTGGGTGGTAGTGGACCCCATACCCATCCTGTGGGTGGTAGTGGACCCCATACCCATCCTGTGGGTGGTGGTGGACCCCATACCCATCCTGTGGGTGGTAGTGGACCCCATACCCATCCTGTGGGTGGTAGTGGACCCCATACCCATCCTGTGGGTGGTGGTGGACCCCATACCCATCCTGTGGGTGGTGGTGGACCCCATACCCATCCTGTGGGTGGTAGTGGACCCCATACCCATCCTGTGAGTGGTGGTGGAAAAGGTTACAGAGGCACATATGAGCCTAAGGACCTGAACCCTTTATGTCTCAGGAAGGAAAGTGAATTACCATAGTAAGTACTGAACTACCATGACTATAATAGCACTGATTGTGTAACGCGATTGTTACTAGCTAAGTAACAATTATGGGTAGCTAGTTACACACTTTAGTGTAATTATTATTATGAATTATTAATGGTTCCATAGCACCAGTGGTTCAAGAGCTACGTAGGTTCGAAGTTGACTTAAGAGGGTTGAATACTGTGTTCTTTCCATCGGGACAATCTATTAGGTATGTTTTCTAATAGATCTAATCTCTATTTATGTTCTCTAATCTAACACACCATCAGTTAGGTGTGTTCTCACCAGCGCTAGGACCCGGGTTCGAAGCCTGGGTGGGGTGGGAATTGCTGGTCTTCATTCAACTTGGGGTGGACGGTAGAGCGATGGTCTGGCTTCATGCAGGTCGGCGTTCAATCCTCGACCGTCCACAAGTGGTTGGGCACCATTCCTTTCCTCCCGTCCCATCCCAAATCCTTATCCTGACCCCTTCCCATTGCTATATAGTCGTAATGGCTTGGTGCTTTCCCTTGATAATTAGAAACCTAAGCCAGGATTAATCAAACATTTAAGCATCCACCTGCGAAACCTTTACATCTTTCCTTAACTATCAAAACATTGCCATGATTTTGATTTTTGATTTGAAAATTATATTCATTTTTTATGACGGCTAGTACACATGATTTAATCTTTAACCTCTATTTAACCTAACTTAGAGCCGGTCGGCCGAGCGGACAGCACGCTGGACTTGTGATCCTGTGGTCCCGGGTTCGATCCCGGGCGCCGGCGAGAAACAATGGGCAGAGTTTCTTTCACCCTATGCCCCTGTTACCTAGCAGTAAAATAGGTACCTGGGAGTTAGTCAGCTGTCACGGGCTGCAGGCCTGGTCGAGGACCGGGCCGCGGGGACACTAAAGCCCCGAAATCATCTCAAGATAACCTCAAGATAACTTAGCGGGATCCAAACCAGGAGGCCATATAACCCTAACCTAATACATAAAAAAATGCTATATACTTCAAGCTCAGAAACAGAGAAAATGACACATTCCTCTCAATACCTTCAGGAAAATATCACATGTCATGCTTACATGTGGCGGCAGAAATTTACATATTTTTACATATTTAAGTCTTTCGCCATATAATTCTTCAGTGAGAGGTTGTGTATCTCCTCCTCCCACGGTGCCTTGTCCACCCGTGTCTCTGTCACGGTGCCTTGTCCACCCGTGTCTCTCCCACGGTGCCTTGTCCACCCGTGTCTCTGTCACGGTGCCTTGTCCACCCGTGTCTCTGTCACGGTGCCTTGTCCACCCGTGTCTCTGTCATGGTGCCTTGTCCACCCGTGTCTCTCCCACGGTGCCTTGTCCACCCGTGTCTCTGTCACGGTGCCTTGTCCACCCGTGTCTCTGTCATGGTGCCTTGTCCACCCGTGTCTCTGTCACGGTGCTGTGTCCACCCGTGTCTCTCCCACGGTGCTGTGTCCACCCGTGTCTCTCCCACGGTGCCTTGTCCACCCGTGTCTCTCCCACGGTGCCTTGTCCACCCGTGTCTCTGTCACGGTGCCTTGTCCACCCGTGTCTCTGTCATGGTGCCTTGTCCACCCGTGTCTCTGTCACGGTGCTGTGTCCACCCGTGTCTCTCCCACGGTGCTGTGTCCACCCGTGTCTCTCCCACGGTGCCTTGTCCACCCGTGTCTCTCCCACGGTGCCTTGTCCACCCGTGTCTCTGTCACGGTGCCTTGTCCACCCGTGTCTCTGTCATGGTGCCTTCTCCACCCGTGTCTCTGTCACGGTGCTGTGTCCACCCGTGTCTCTCCCACGGTGCTGTGTCCACCCGTGTCTCTCCCACGGTGCTGTGTCCACCCGTGTCTCTCCCACGGTGCCTTGTCCACCCGTGTCTCTCCCACGGTGCCTTGTCCACCCGTGTCTCGGTCACGGTGTTGTGTCCACCCGTGTCTCTGTCACAGTGCCTTGTCCACCCGTGTCTCTGTCACGGTGCCTTGTCTACCCGTGTCTCTGTCACGGTGCCTTGTCCACCCGTCTCTCTGTCACGGTGCCTTGTCCACCCGTGTCTCTGTCACGGTGCCTTGTCCACCCGTGTCTCTGTCACGGCGCCTTGTCCACCCGTGTCTCTGTCACGGTGCCTTGTCCACCCGTGTCTCTGTCACGGTGCCTTGTCCACCCGTGTCTCTGTCACGGTGCCTTGTCCACCCGTGTCTCTCCCACGGTGCCTTGTCCACCCGTGTCTCTCCCACGGCGCCTTGTCCACCCGTGTCTCTGTCACGGTGCCTTGTCCACCCGTGTCTCTCCCACGGCGCCTTGTCCACCCGTGTCTCTGTCACGGTGCCTTGTCCACCCGTGTCTCTGTCACGGTGCCTTGTCCACCCGTGTCTCTGTCACGGTGCCTTGTCCACCCGTGTCTCTGTCACGGTGCCTTGTCCACCCGTGTCTCTGTCACGGTGCCTTGTCCACCCGTGTCTCTGTCACGGTGCCGTGACGATCCTTGTCATCTCTATCAACGACACGACCTTTAGTTTTAGATGTCATCTTTGGCAATATTGTGACAAGCCTTGTCACGGAGCCATACACGGTCCAGGAGGTCACCATACACGGTCCAGGAGGTCACCATACACGGTCCAGGTCACCATACACGGTCCAGGAGGTCACCATACACGGTCCAGGAGGTCACCATACACGGTCCAGGAGGTCACCATACACGGTCCAGGTCACCATACACGGTCCAGATCACCATACACGGACCAGTAAGTCACCATACACGGTCCAGATCACCATACACGGACCAGTAGGTCACCATACACGGACCAGTAGGTCACCATACACGGTCCAGCAGGTCACCATACACGGTCCAGCAGGTCACCATACACGGTCCAGCAGGTCACCATACACGGACCAGTAGGTCACCATACACGGTCCAGGAGGTCACCATACACGGTCCAGGTCACCATACACGGTCCAGATCACCATACACGGACCAGTAGGTCACCATACACGGTCCAGATCACCATACACGGACCAGTAGGTCACCATACACGGACCAGTAGGTCACCATACACGGTCCAGCAGGTCACCATACACGGTCCAGCAGGTCACCATACACGGTCCAGCAGGTCACCATACACGGACCAGCAGGTCACCATACACGGACCAGCAGGTCACCATACACGGACCAGCAGGTCACCATACACGGTCCAGGTCACCATACACGGACCAGTGGGTCACCATACACGGACCAGCAGGTCACCATACACGGTCCAGGTCACCATACACGGACCAGTGGGTCACCATACACGGACCAGTGGGTCACCATACACGGACCAGCAGGTCACCATACACGGTCCAGGTCACCATACACGGACCAGTGGGTCACCATACACGGACCAGCAGGTCACCATACACGGTCCAGGTCACCATACACGGACCAGTGGGTCACCATACACGGACCAGCAGGTCACCATACACGGACCAGTAGGTCACCATACATGGACCAGTAGGTCACCATACACGGACCAGTAGGTCACCATACACGGTCCAGTAGGTCACCATACACGGACCAGCAGGTCACCATACACGGACCAGCAGGTCACCATACACCGTCCAGCAGGTCACCATACACGGATCAGTAGGTCACCATACACGGACCAGCAGGTCACCATACACGGTCCAGCAGGTCACCATACACGGACCAGTAGGTCACCATACACGGACCAGTAGGTCACCATACACGGATCAGTAGGTCACCATACACGGACCAGCAGGTCACCATACACGGTCCAGCAGGTCACCATACACGGACCAGTAGGTCACCATACACGGACCAGTAGGTCACCATACACGGATCAGTAGGTCACCATACACGGACCAGTAGGTCACCATACACCGTCCAGCAGGTCACCATACACCGTCCAGCAGGTCACCATACACGGACCAGTGGGTCACCATACACGGACCAGTAGGTCACCATACACGGACCAGTGGGTCACCATACACGGACCAGTAGGTCACCATACACGAACCAGCAAGTTTTGGGCTAAATGTACATTGAATTTCTAGCTGATCAACCAGACATTTCTGACTCTCAATTTGCATGCCATGCTTTCCCTGAGACGCAATGCTGCGTCACGATGGCAGGCAGCTTGAAGCACTGCGTGAAGCACAGTTTGAAGCACAAAGTTGAACGGTCGGCCGAGCGGACAGCACGCTGGACTTGTGATCCTGTGGTCCTGGGTTCGATCCCAGACGCCGGCGAGAAACAATAGGCAGAGTTTCTTTCACCCTACGCCCCTGTTACCTAGCAGTAAAATAGGTACCTGGGTGTTAGTCAGCTGTCACGGGCTGCTTCCTGGGGGTGGAGGCCTGGTCGAGGACCGGGCCGCGGGGACACTAAAAGCCCCGAAATCATTTAAGATAACCTCAAGAAGAAGAAGGCCTAGTTGTGTAGGCCTATAAGTTGTTGTTTAAGATTCGCTACACGGAATAAAAAAATTCCAAGCAGCACGGCCTATGGCGAGCCCGTAGTGGACTCTTGGGCCTATAGATGGAGTGTGAGAACGAGTATATAATTACCATAGGCCTAGTTGATGTGGGTCTTATAAAGGAACTATCACCACCAATTCGCTCTGTTAAACGCTTGTTGGACGTCGTAAATACATGAAAATTTTTGGTCAGAAGACCGGGCCGCGGTTACATTGATCCCCGGACTAGTACAAGGTAAGGTAGCTAGGATACGCACCTCTGCTATGTTGCTGTTGCAGAATATATTGAAGTTTGGCTACGAAACCAGTCACTCTCCCGTTGTAACTCTCCTGTTGTCACTCTCCCGTTGTTACTCCACCGATGTCACCCCCGTTGTCACCCCCGTTGTCACCCCCCGTTGTCACCCCCGTTGTCACCCCCGTTGTTACTCTCCCGTTGTACTCTCCCGTTGTACTCTTCCGTTGTCCCTCTCCTGTTGTCACTCCCGTTGTCACTCAAGCGCCAGCCGTTCGTGACTAAGGCGGCTACTCAGGTGGTTGTGTACACAAAAGAGCCGAGAGTTGCGTGCTCCGGCGTGACAATATGACGCAGGGCTTGCGTCATACTGTTTCATCCCCCCTCCGCTGTTGCGTCACGCTCTCATACGCATAGCGTAAGTAATAACCCCAGAGCTGAGAGAGGGAGGGAGAGGGAGAGAGAGAGAGAGAGAGTCTTTCTCTCATCTGAGGGTGTAGGCTGAGGGTGCAGGCTGACGGGTGTAGTCTGAGGGGTGTAGGCTGAGGGTGCAGGCTGACGGGTGTAGTCTGAGGGGTGTAGGCTGAGGGTGCAGGCTGAGGGGTGTAGGCTGACGTGTGTAGGCTGAGGGTGCAGGCTGACGGGTGTAGTCTGAGGGGTGTAGGCTGAGGGTGCAGGCTGAGGGGTGTAGGCTGACGTGTGTAGGCTGAGGGGTGTAGGCTGAGGGTGCAGGCTGAGGGTACAGGCTGAGGGTGTAGGCTGAGGGTGCAGGCTGAGGGTGCAGGCTGAGGGTGCAGGCTGAGGGTGCAGGCTGAGGGTGCAGGCTGAGGGTGTAGGCTGAGGGTGCAGGCTGACGGGTGTAGGCTGAGGGGTGTAGGCTGAGGGTGCAGGCTGAGGGTGCAGGCTGAGGGTGCAGGCTGAGGGGTGTAGGCTGAGGGGTGTAGGCTGAGGGTGTAAGCTGAGGGTGCAGGCTGACGGGTGTAGGCTGAGGGTGCAGGCTGAGGGTGCAGGCTGAGGGGTGCAGGCTGACGGGTGCAGGCTGACGGGTGCAGGCTGAGGGTGTAGGCTGAGGGTGCAGGCTGAGGGTGTAGGCTGAGGGTGCAGGCTGAGGGTGCAGGCTGAGGGGTGCAGGCTGACGGGTGCAGGCTGACGGGTGCAGGCTGAGGGTGTAGGCTGAGGGTGCAGGCTGAGGGTGTAGGCTGAGGGTGCAGGCTGAGGGTGCAAGCTGAGGGTGTAGGCTGACGGGTGCAGGCTGAGGGGTGTAGGCTGAGGGTGTAGGCTGAGGGTGCAGGCTGACGGGTGTAGGCTGAGGGTGTAGGCTGAGGGTGCAGGCTGACGGGTGCAGGCTGAGGGTGCAGGCTGAGGGGTGTAGGCTGAGGGTGCAGGCTGACGGGTGCAGGCTGACGGGTGCAGGCTGAGGGTGCAGGCTGAGGGTGCAGGCTGAGGGTGCAAGCTGAGGGTGTAGGCTGACGGGTGCAGGCTGAGGGGTGTAGGCTGAGGGTGTAGGCTGAGGGTGTAGGCTGACGGGTGCAGGCTGACGCGTGCAGGCTGAGGGGTGTAGGCTGAGGGTGTAGGCTGAGGGTGTAGGCTGACGTGTGTAGGCTGACGGGTGTAAGCTGAGGGTGTAGGCTGACGGGTGCAGGCTGAGGGGTGTAGGCTGAGGGTGTAGGCTGAGGGTGTAGGCTGAGGGTGCAGGCTGACGGGTGTAGGCTGACGGGTGTAGGCTGAGGGTGCAGGCTGAGGGTGCAGGCTGACGGGTGCAGGCTGAAGTGCAGGCTGAGGGTGTAGGCTGAGGGTGCAGGCTGAGGGTGCAGGCTGAGGGTGCAAGCTGAGGGTGTAGGCTGAGGGTGCAGGCTGAGGGTGTAGGCTGAGGGTGTAGGCTGAGGGTGCAGGCTGAGGGTGCAGGCTGAGGGTGCAGGCTGAGGGTGCAGGCTGACGGGTGCAGGCTGAGGGTACAGGCTGAGGGGTGTAGGCTGAGGGTGCAGGCTGAGGGGTGTAGGCTGAGGGTACAGGCTGAGGGGTGTATGTTGAGGGTGCAGGCTGAGGGTGCAGGCTGAGGGTGCAGGCTGAGGGTGCAGGCTGAGGGTGCAAGCAGAGGGTGTAGGCTGAGGGGTGCAGGCTGAGGGTGCAGGCTGAGGGTGCAGGCTGAGGGTGCAGGCTGAGGGTGCAGGCTGAGGGGTGTAGGCTGAGGGTGCAGGCTGAGGGGTGTAGGCTGAGGGGTGCAGGCTGAGGGTGCAGGCTGAGGGTGCAGGCTGAGGGTGTAGGCTGAGGGTGTAGGCTGAGGGGTGCAGGCTGAGGGTGTAGGCTGAGGGTGTAGGCTGAGGGTGCAGGCTGAGGGTGCAGGCTGAGGGTGTAGGCTGAGGGGTGCAGGCTGACGGGTGCAGGCTAAGGGTACAGGCTGAGGGTGTAGGCTGAGGTGCAGGCTGAGGGTGCAGGCTGAGGGTGTAGGCTGAGGGTGCAGGCTGAGGGTGCAGGCTGAGGGTGCAGGCGGAGGGTGCAGGCTGAGGGTGTAGGCTGAGGGTGCAGGCTGAGGGTGCAGGCTGAGGGTGCAGGCTGAGGGTGTAGGCTGAGGGTGCAGGCTGAGGGTGTAGGCTGAGGGTGCAGGCTGAGGGTACAGGCTGAGGGTGCAGGCTGAGGGTACAGGCTGAGGGTGCAGGTTGAGGGTACAGGTTGAGGGTACAGGCTGAGGGTACAGGCTGAGGGTGCAGGCTGAGGGTACAGGTTGAGGGTATAGGTTGAGGGTATAGGTTGAGGGTGCAGGTTGAGGGTGCAGGTTGAGGGTACAGGTTGAGGGTACAGGTTGAGGGTACAGGTTGAGGGTACAGGTTGAGGGTGCAGGTTGAGGGTACAGGTTGAGGGTACAGGTTGAGGGTACAGGCTGAGGGTACAGGTTGAGGGTGCAGGTTGAGGGTACAGGCTGAGGGTGCAGGCTGAGGGTACAGGCTGAGGGTACAGGCTGAGGGTACAGGTTGAGGGTACAGGCTGAGGGTACAGGCTGAGGGTACAGGTTGAGGGTGCAGGTTGAGGGTGCAGGTTGAGGGTACAGGCTGAGGGTACAGGCTGAGGGTACAGGCTGAGGGTACAGGTTGAGGGTACAGGCTGAGGGTACAGGCTGAGGGTGCAGGCTGAGGGTACAGGTTGAGGGTACAGGCTGAGGGTGCAGGTTGAGGGTACAGGTTGAGGGTACAGGTTGAGGGTACAGGTTGAGGGTACAGGCTGAGGGTACAGGCTGAGGGTACAGGTTGAGGGTACAGGCTGAGGGTACAGGCTGAGGGTACAGGTTGAGGGTACAGGTTGAGGGTACAGGCTGAGGGTACAGGCTGAGGGTACAGGTTGAGGGTACAGGCTGAGGGTGCAGGTTGAGGGTACAGGTTGAGGGTACAGGCTGAGGGTACAGGCTGAGGGTGCAGGCTGAGGGTACAGGCTGAGGGTGCAGGCTGAGGGTACAGGTTGAGGGTACAGGCTGAGGGTGCAGGTTGAGGGTACAGGCTGAGGGTACAGGCTGAGGGTGTAGGCTGAGGGTACAGGTTGAGGGTACAGGCTGAGGGTGCAGGTTGAGGGTACAGGCTGAGGGTACAGGCTGAGGGTACAGGTTGAGGGTTCAGGCTGAGGGTACAGGTTGAGGGTGCAGGTTGAGGGTACAGGCTGAGGGTGCAGGTTGAGGGTACAGGCTGAGGGTACAGGCTGAGGGTGCAGGCTGAGGGTACAGGCTGAGGGTACAGGTTGAGGGTACAGGTTGAGGGTACAGGTTGAGGGTACAGGCTGAGGGTGCAGGCTGAGGGTACAGGCTGAGGGTGTAGGCTGAGGGTGCAGGTTGAGGGTACAGGCTGAGGGTACAGGCTGAGGGTACAGGCTGAGGGTACAGGCTGAGGGTGCAGGTTGAGGGTGCAGGTTGAGGGTACAGGTTGAGGGTACAGGCTGAGGATGCAGGCTGAGGGTACAGGTTGAGGGTACAGGCTGAGGGTACAGGCTGAGGGTACAGGTTGAGGGTACAGGTTGAGGGTGCAGGTTGAGGGTGCAGGTTGAGGGTACTGGCTGAGGGTACAGGCTGAGGGTACAGGCTGAGGGTACAGGTTGAGGGTACAGACTGAGGGTGTAGGCTGAGGTTGCAGGCTGAGGGTGCAGGCTGAGGGTGCAGGTTGAGGGTACAGGCTGAGGGTACAGGCTGACGGTACAGGCTGAGGGTACAGGTTGAGGGTACAGGCTGAGGGTGCAGGCTGAGAGTGCAGGTTGAGGGTACAGGCTGAGGGTACAGGCTGAGGGTGCAGGCTGAGGGTACAGGTTGAGGGTACAGGCTGAGGGTACAGGCTAAGGGTGCAGGCTGAGGGTGCAGGCTGAGGGTACAGGCTGAGGGTACAGGCTGAGGGTGCAGGCTGAGGGTGCAAGCTGAGGGTACAGGCTGACGGTACAGGTTGAGGGTACAGGCTAAGGGTGCAGGCTGAGGGTACAGGCTGAGGGTGCAGGCTGAGGGTGCAAGCTGAGGGTACAGGCTGACGGTACAGGTTGAGGGTACAGGCTAAGGGTGCAGGCTGAGGGTGCAGGCTGAGGGTGCAGGCTGAGGGTACAGGCTGAGGGTACAGGTTGAGGGGTGCAGGCTGAGGTTTATATCTGTTGATATAAACTTATATAGAAAGTTTGCACACCATCGCTATATCATCATCATCCTGATGACTCTCCTCATCATATTCATTATCAATATCGTCATTATAGGGCTAAACAACCAGAGAATATGACAGTACTGTCCAAAGTCTTTCAGCCTCGTTGGCTCTGTCCAACTGTCAACAAAGACACTAGCATTGTCATCAACTGTCAACAAAGACACTAGCACTGTCTTCAACTGTCAACAAAGACACTAGCATTGTCATCAACTGTCAACAAAGACACTAGCATTGTCTTCAACTGTCAACAAAGACACTAGCACTGTCTTCAACTGTCAACAAAGACACTAGCACTGTCTTCAACTGTCAACAAAGACACTAGCATTGTCATCAACTGTCAACAAAGACACTAGCATTGTCATCAACTGTCAACAAAGACACTAGCACTGTCATCAACTGTCAACAAAGACACTAGCACTGTCTTCAACTGTCAACAAAGACACTAGCATTGTCATCAACTGTCAACAAAGACACTAGCACTGTCTTCAACTGTCAACAAAGACACTAGCATTGTCTTCAACTGTCAACAAAGACACTAGCATTGTCTTCAACTGTCAACAAAGACACTAGCACTGTCTTCAACTGTCAACAAAGACACTAGCATTGTCATCAACTGTCAACAAAGACACTAGCATTGTCATCAACTGTCAACAAAGACACTAGCATTGTCTTCAACTGTCAACAAAGACACTAGCATTGTCATCAACTGTCAACAAAGACACTAGCACTGTCTTCAACTGTCAACAAAGACACTAGCATTGTCTTCAACTGTCAACAAAGACACTAGCATTGTCTTCAACTGTCAACAAAGACACTAGCACTGTCTTCAACTGTCAACAAAGACACTAGCATTGTCATCAACTGTCAACAAAGACACTAGCATTGTCATCAACTGTCAACAAAGACACTAGCATTGTCTTCAACTGTCAACAAAGACACTAGCATTGTCTTCAACTGTCAACAAAGACACTAGCACTGTCTTCAACTGTCAACAAAGACACTAGCATTGTCATCAACTGTCAACAAAGACACTAGCATTGTCTTCAACTGTCAACAAAGACACTACCCTTGTCTTCAACTGTCAACAAAGACACTAGCACTGTCTTCAACTGTCAACAAAGACACTAGCACTGTCTTCAACTGTCAACAAAGACACTAGCATTGTCTTCAACTGTCAACAAAGACACTAGCATTGTCTTCAACTGTCAACAAAGACACTAGCACTGTCTTCAACTGTCAACAAAGACACTAGCACTGTCTTCAACTGTCAACAAAGACACTAGCATTGTCATCAACTGTCAACAAAGACACTAGCATTGTCTCCAACTGTCAACAAAGACACTACCATTGTCTCCAACTGTCAGCAAAGACACTACCATTGTCTCCAACTGTCAACAAAGACACTAGCATTGTCTCCAACTGTCAACAAAGACACTACCATTGTCTCCAACTGTCAACAAAGACACTAGCATTGTCTTCAACTATCAACAAAGACACTACCCTTGTCTTCAACTGTCAACAAAGACACTACCATTGTCTTCAACTGTCAACAAAGACACTACCCTTGTCTTCAACTGTCAACAAAGACACTACCATTGTCATCAACTGTCAACAAAGACACTAGCATTGTCTTCAACTGTCAACAAAGACACTACCATTGTCATCAACCATTGTCTCCAACTGTCAACAAAGACACTAGCATTATCTTCAACTGTCAACAAAGACACTAGCACTGTCTTCAGCTGTCAACAAAGACACTAGCATTGTCTCCAACTGTCAACAAAGACACTAGCATTGTCTCCAACTGTCAACAAAGACACTAGCATACCTAGAGGGGCTGTCTATGCTGTGAATGCACTTGCGCAATGTTCTTTGTCATCTATAACGCGAACCAGTTGTTGTTGTTGTTGTTTTAGGTTATAGGTAAGGTGCATGAGGTGAAAGGAAATAAGGGGATACGAAAAGGGAGGACTATATTCACATGTTTTGGTACAGGTTTGGAAAATTTTCGTCACTGATTATGTAACCAGATGTAATGAATGATGTGGTATAACTTGATGGATGGCCTAGCATATTCCAATGCACAGCCTAGCATATTTCAATGCACAGCCTAGCATATTCCAATGCACAGCCTAGCATATTCCAGTGCACAGCCTAGCATATTTCAGTGCACAGCCTAGCATATTCCAATGCACAGCCTAGCATATTCCAATGCACAGCCTAGCATATTCCAATGCACAGCCTAGCATATTCCAGTGCACAGCCTAGCATATTTCAGTGCACAGCCTAGCATATTCCAATGCACAGCCTAGCATATTCCAATGCACAGCCTAGCATATTTCAATGCACAGCCTAGCATATTCCAATGCACAGCCTAGCATATTCCAATGCACAGCCTAGCATATTCCAATGCACAGCCTAGCATATTCCAATGCACAGCCTAGCATATTCCAATGCACAGCCTAGCATATTCCAGTGCACAGCCTAGCATATTCCAATGCACAGCCTAGCATATTCCAATGCACAGCCTAGCATATTCCAATGCACAGCCTGGCATATTCCAATGCACAGCCTAGCATATTCCAATGCACAGCCTGGCATATTCCAATGCACAGCCTGGCATATTCCAATGCACAGCCTAGCATATTCCAATGCACAGCCTAGCATATTCCAATGCACAGCCTAGCATATTCCAATGCACAGCCTAGCATATTCCAGTGCACAGCCTAGCATATTTCAATGCACAGCCTAGCATATTCCAATGCACAGCCTAGCATATTCCAATGCACAGCCTAGCATATTCCAATGCACAGCCTAGCACATTCCAATGCACAGCCTAGCACATTCCAATGCACAGCCTAGCACATTCCAATGCACAGCCTAGCACATTCCAATGCACAGCCTAGCATATTCCAATGCACAGCCTAGCATATTCCAATGCACAGCCTAGCACATCCCAATGCACAGCCTAGCACATCCCAATGCACAGCCTAGCACATCCCAATGCACAGCCTAGCACATCCCAATGCACAGCCTAGCACATTCCAATGCACAGCCTAGCACATTCCAATGCCCTAGCCTAGCACATTCCAATGCCCTAGCCTAGCACATCCCAATGCCCTAGCCTAGCACATTCCAATGCACAGCCTAGCATATTC
>NC_091187.1:14887946-14890446 GCF_040958095.1 Procambarus clarkii
CAATAGGCGCTGCCTCGTATGGACCAATAGCAGCTGCCTCGTATGGACCAATAGGAGCTGCCTCGTATGGACCAATAGCAGCTGCCTCGTATGGACCAATAGGAGCTGCCTCGTATGGACCAATAGCAGCTGCCTCGTATGGACCAATAGGAGCTGCCTCGTATGGACCAATAGGAGCTGCCTCGTATGGACCAATAGGCTTTCTGCAGTTAGCTTCATTATTATGTCTTATAAGGACCACCTACGTATCTCCCTCCCTCCCCCCCCTCTCTCTCTCTCTCTCTCTCTCTCTCTCTCTCTCTCTCTCTCTCTCTCTCTCTCTCTCTCTCTCTCTCTCTCTCTCTCTCTCTCTCTCTCTCTCTCTCTCTCTCTCTCTCTCTCTCACCCACCCAGAGGTCACATGACCCTAGGCTGTCACACAACAATTACTGGAGCGTGAAGTCTGACAGCGTCTTCGTGACTCGCATTTACGAATGCATTAGTTTTGTGAATGAGTTGGTGAATAGAATGGGTTATTTACGAGTAAATATTTACATATTGTTTACCACTCAAACGCGGGCTCAGTGTTTTACAAAGACACTGCTTTAAATGAGATATTTACACTATTTCATTCATACACAATATTATTTCAGCACATTAGGAACAAATACAGTGAAGTATCTTTGTATTTTGCTGAGAGGAAAGCACTAAGCTTTGTTTTGAAAGGATAGGAGAACAGGATAGGATATGACAGAACTGAGGAACGGAACAGTGCCCAATCACTTACACCATCGGGGATCGAATTCAGACCCGCAAGATGCTAGGTCTATGCTACACTGACCAGTCCAAGTAGACGGGTCTAGGCCTATTGGCTGAGGAGTAAATCACTATTATAACTAAATTTGTTAACAAATTTATTTTGTTAATGTGTTAAAAAATTATATTCAGATTGATAGTAAACAAAATTAGTTATATACAAAAAATATATTGAATAATTGAAATTAATTTGTAATTAGAGATATTTTGATATTAAAAACATTTCAATTGGGAATTTTTAATTATTTAATGGAAACATTTTGAATTAATTAACATTCATCAATGTGCTACATTTCCATGAATGACTTTTTTCATTTTTATAGGCTTACATTTCCTTAAGACGTACCATTGTACCGTAGACGTATCATTGTACCGTAGACGTACCATAGTACCCAACATGTACCTAGTTACCGGAGTACCTGAGTACCACGGTACTCGGGTACCATAGAGAGAAGGGATATTGTGCTGTACCCTTGTAGTATCATTTTGTGTATTAAGGTACACTTTTTCAAGGTACACTTTTAAGGTACAATTATTTAATTACGAGATAAAAAAAAAATTTAATGTTTTTTTTTTTACATTTAATATGTAGACAGTTTTTGACAGAACACGACAACGATAAATGGGGTTTGACGTCACATCCTGTAGCAGATCAACCCGCTCTCGCACAAGACAGTACATATATGACTTATTGCTTGTAGTCACTATTTGGCTGATTAATAAGTACATATGTGGTATATGCCAAGTTATATTTTGTTTATAAGGTACAAACTCTTCCTATAGATTTGCTAAACACCAGTTTTCATATTAAGAATTTCTTTTTCAGTTTTATTAAACAAAAGAGATTGTATACAATATTTGACAATATCTTGAGTTACTTTACAATTTATTTAAATATTTTGGTTTTGTTTTATTATTTTTATAAAACTGTAATATCAATATAGGTATAGGTTAAGTAATAATTGTAATTAAGAAGCAATAAGATGCTTATCTTAACATACTAAGAAGGTTAGGTGAGGTCGGTATTTTCTATTAAGCTATTCAAGGTAAACTAAAATATTCACAATTAGTATGTCACATATGCACTTATTAATAAGCCAATATTGACTATAAGCAAGTGCGAGAACGGGTTGAGCAGATAACATGACTTGTAGCCAATGACAAGATAAGAAATTAATGATAATTCTGATTGGCCAAAGCTGGAATTCCATCAATTACGAAGGCTCATTTACAGCCTAATTGGCCTGGAGAGAGCCTGGCCTATTATCACGCTGCAGTGTTCAACCTGTTCTCTTGAATTGCCACTACGGGCAAAATACCACGTGCTATCGTAACCGGTAATATTCCAACCCAAGCCACCTACCTAACCTCATCCAGCGATCCACAGAAAACGGGGATATTTGTGAGTCGCAATTTTTCACAGTAACTTGTGTAATTTTGCCACAGAGTGTAACAAGAGAGCAGTACATAGTACATGAACATCATAACAGCATGAACAGGCCACGTGGAGGATGAACAACCCACAGGCGCCAGTCAGGCGACGGCAGACAATGTAAAAGTTACACCTCTGTATAAGTTAGCCATAGAGTCAGGTCAACGGTCATCGAATCACAAAGAGGTCAGAATTGATGCCGTCATGGTAATCTTCAGGGATTAACCCCTAAACAACAAATGCAAAACCCTCATGTTCAGCTGAGGAGCAGTA
>NC_091187.1:14900446-14942946 GCF_040958095.1 Procambarus clarkii
GTGGTGGTGGGGTTCTGTCTCATGTGTGGTGGTGGTGGTGGGGTTCTGTCTCATGTGTGGTGGTGGTGGTGGGGTTCTGTCTCATGTGTGGTGGTGGTGGTGGGGTTCTGTCTCATGTGTGGTGGTGGTGGTGGGGTTCTGTCTCATGTGTGGTGGTGGTGGTGGGGTTCTGTCTCATGTGTGGTGGTGATGGTGGTGGGGTTCTGTCTCATGTGTGGTGGTGGTGGTGGGGTTCTGTCTCATGTGTGGTGGTGGTGGTGGTGGGGTTCTGTCATATGTGTGGTGGTGAGGTTCTGTCACATGTGTGGTGGTGGTGGTGGGGTTCTGTCACATGTGTGGTGGTGGTGGTGGTGGGGTTCTGTCTCATGTGTGGTGGTGGTGGTGGTGGGGTTCTGTCACATGTGTGGTGGTGGTGGTGGGGTTCTGCCACATGTGTGGTGGTGGTGGTGGTGGTGGGGTTCTGTCTCATGTGTGGTGGTGGTGGTGGTGGGGTTCTGTCTCATGTGTGGTGGTGGTGGTGGTGGGGTTCTGTCTCATGTGTGGTGGTGGTGGTGGTGGTGGGGTTCTGCCACATGTGTGGTGGTGGTGGTGTTGGGGTTCTGTCACATGTGTGGTGGTGGTGGTGGTGGGGTTCTGTCACATGTGTGGTGGTGGTGGTGGTGGGGGTTCTGTCTCATGTGTGGTGGTGGTGGTGGTGGGGTTCTGTTACATGTGTGGTGGTGGTGGTGGTGGTGGGGTTCTGTCTCATGTGTGGTGGTGGTGGGGTTCTGCCACATGTGTGGTGGTGGTGGTGGGGTTCTGTCACATGTGTGGTAGTGGTGGGGTTCTGTCACATGTGTGGTGGTGGGGTTCTGCCACATGTGTGGTGGTGGTGGTTGTGGGGTTCTGCCACATGTGTGGTGGTGGTGGTGGTGGGGTTCTGCCACATGTGTGGTGGTGGTGGGGTTCTGCCACATGTGTGGTGGTGGTGGTGGTGGTGGTAGGGTTCTGTCATATGTGTGGTGGTGGTGGTGGTGGGGTTCTGCCACATGTGTGGTGGTGGTGGTGGTGGTGGTGGTGGTGGGGTTCTGCCACATGTGTGGTGGTGGTGGTGGTGGGGTTCTGTCACATGTGTGGTGGTGGTGGTGGGGTTCTGCCACATGTGTGGTGGTGGTGGTGGTGGGGTTCTGTCATATGTGTGGTGGTGGTGGTGGTGGTGGGGTTCTGTCACATGTGTGGTGGTGGTGGTGGTGGGGTTCTGTCACGTGTGGTGGTGGTGGTGGTGGTGAGGTTCTGTCACATGTGTGGTGGTGGTGGTGGTGAGGTTCTGTCACATGTGTGGTGGTGGTGGTGGTGGTGGTGAGGTTCTGCCACATGTGTGGTGGTGGTGGTGGTGGGGTTCTGTCATATGTGTGGTGGTGGTGGGGTTCTGTCATATGTGTGGTGGTGGTGGTGGTGGGGTTCTGTCACATGTGTGGTGGTGGTGGTGGGGTTCTGTCTCATGTGTGGTGGTGGTGGTGGTGGGGTTCTGCCACATGTGTGGTGGTGGTGGTGGTGGGGTTCTGTCTCATGTGTGGTGGTGGTGGGGTTCTGTCACATGTGTGGTGGTGGTGGTGGTGGTGGTGGGGTTCTGCCACAGGTGTGGTGGTGGTGATCACAACATCAACACTAAGACACAGGGTTGGGGGGGGGGGATTAATTCAAGGCTTCCCCCCAAAGAAGCCTCGAACCAGCCCCACAAAAAACACCATCCACAGAGGAGCGTGGGCTGTTGTTCCCGCCCTAATAGACACCATTGAACAATCGGTCGACAATAGGCGCTTAGAAGCTATGTAATCACGTATGCAAATGAGGGGAACATGAAAGGTGATACCAGCTGTTTACTGCTGAATTGGAGTCATTGTTGTGGAATTTGTAATCGCGTCTGTTATCGGTACCAAAACGATTTCGGAATATTTTTCTTGTGGGTAGGTAGGGGGGGGAGGGGGGAGTAGGGAGTTTGTGGGATGGGGAGAGGGGATAGGGGGGATGAGAGGGAGGAAGGGGGGGGGGGGGGGGGGAAGGGAGACGACCCAGGAAAGCTCGCTCGACCTAAACGACATTTTAAAAATTTTATTTCAAGATAATGAGACAGTCGCTGAGTGAAATGATTTGACTGCCTTACACCGCGCGGGTAATGGGTTTAGTCGCGATGCTGGTATGTGTGTGTATACCCCTGGGGCTAGATTCACGAAGCAGTTACGCAAGCACTTACGAACGTGTATATCTTTCCTCGATCTTTGACGGCTTTGGTTACATTTATTAAACGGTTTTCAAGCATGAAAACTTGCCAATCAACTGTTGTTATTGTTATAAACAGCCTCCTGGTGCTTCGGAGCTCATTAACTGTTTAATAATTGTAAACAAAGTCGCCAAAGATTGAGAAAAGATGGACAGGTTCGTAAATACTTGCGTAACTGCTTCCTGAATGTTTCCCCAGGTTCGTAAGTGCAGGCGTAACCGCTTCCTGAATATTTCCCCAGGTTCGTAACTGCTTGCGTAACTGCTTCGTGAACCTGGTTGACAGGCCAGGCCAACCCTGGTTGACACCCAACCGCTATCTTCCCCCACCCTGCTACCTGCACTTGACCCAGTCACCCATCAACCACCAGCCTGCCCAGGTCATGCCTAACTGCTCAGGAGGGCAATAGTGGCCATGTTGCACTCCATACAGGAGGGAAGGAGAGGGTGCACTCAGTGGGCAGCCAGGCGTCGGGACATTATGCATGGCGCATGTTGCACCTGACACGCAGTCCTCTTCCAGCCTGGAAGAGGAACGGTCAAGAGGAAACATTTATGTGACAGACGGTTTCGTCTCAATTCTGATGGAACTGTCCGCTAATATTTTGTCAATTCAGGTGGTTGTCTAAGGTCTAAGCGCCCGCCCCGGGGCAGTGAGAGCAGACAACCTGCTGCAGGAGCGAGGTACAATACCTCTCTCAATTTTATTTCAGCAGATAATCTGCTTGAAACGGTAAGAGCGACGTCCACCAGGACCTTGCCCCACATCCCCAAGGCTGCCCCCTCACCAAGCAGCTACCAAACTCACCAGTCTGCTGACTAAGGTCAACAATGCTCCTGGTACCATTGGAGCATGGCACAATCTCCTATTTGGGAATGCATGCCTAGCATTACCGCCCAGGAGAGACAAGTCATTAGCAACCTCTGTAATCAGGGCACTTAATGAATTCCCCAGAGCAAACAACCTGGTCCGCCTCCCCCCTCGTGCCAAGAACACCAGCCGCAGGACGACCAACAATAACTCATCTGAGAACCACAAAATGAGAGCACAGATCACCAGGAAGATAGAAGAGGGCAATACCACAGGTGCCATCAGAATCATGACCAGCGATGACACTATTGCCCCCAGGAACGCCACGACAGCAGAGGCTCTTCAAGACAAACACCCACCCAGAGCCCCCGACAGCAGCAGGGATCCCCAGGAAAACAATGCTGGCATTGAACCCTTGACTGTTCGAGAATCTGAGGTGTACAAAGCAGCCATGTCTTTCCCAACAGGTTCAGCAGGGGGCTTTACAGGCCTAAGACCCCAGCACATCAAACAAATGCTGAACCCGGTGCTTGGAGATGCTGCAAAGGACTTCTAGTGGAACTTACCAGATTCTCCAACATGTGTTTGGCTGGCGGCATCCCTGAGGACATCAGGCCTGTCTTTTATGGAGCAGCACTCTGTGCTCTAAAGAAGAAGGATAGGGGTATCAGGCCCATTGCCGTTGGCAACACCCTCCGACACCTCGTAGCTAAGGCTGCAGTGAGATCTATCAGCCAGGAAGCAGCCACCTTGCTGAAACCTCATCAGCTCGGGTTTGGGATCCCCCTAGGTTGTGAAGCTGCAGCACATGCAGCGCGGGCTTACATTGCTGATCTCCCGGACCAGAAGGCACTAGTAAAGCTTGACTTTAAAAATGCCTTAAATCAAGTCAGAAGAGACGCTGTCCTCAGGGCTGTACACAACCATTTCCGTTCCCTTTACAAATTCATCCGATCGTGCTACAGTGGGGACTCTAAGCTTCTTTTTGGGGAGCATGAAATAGACTCGTGTGTAGGTGTCCAACAAGTTGGTCCCTTGGCCCCCCTCCTTTTCTGCCTAGCTATCAAAGAGGTCACTGATAGTGTGACAAGCGAGCTAAACATCTGGTGCCTGGATGATGGCACTCTAGCCGGAACCCCGGATACCATTGTAGAGGACATAAGGAACCTCCAGGAGCAAGGAGCAGCCTTGGGCCTCATTCTCAATGCATCCAAATGTGAAATAGTCTCCCGCAACCCAGACATCACTGGGCAAATACAAAATGTTCTTCCAGACATTCTCATTGTCGAGCCACCGGACTGCACTCTCTTGGGTGCCCCCATTGGCCCGCAAGCAAGCGAGGAGGTCGTGGAGGCAAAAATCACTGACCTAAAGAGAATGCTGGACAGGATTCACAAGATTGATGCCCATGATGCTCTCTTTCTCCTCACAAGATGCCTGTCTCTCCCTAAGTTTACTTACTTTCTGAGGTGTTCTCCACCCTACAGCAGCCCTAAATTAAATGTGTATGACACCCTTCTGAGGTCCATGCTGGAGAAAGTCCTGAACTTTCCATTGAATGACTCTCATTGGGAGCAAGCAACCCTCCCTGTAAGACTCGGCGGCCTTGGTGTCCGCACAGCCTCCCAGATTGCTTTACCATCCTTCCTTTCCTCTTATGCATCATGCGGCCTCGTAAGAGATATCCTACCAGAACCCATGGGTGATGCAGCAGAAATACACGATCCTGCTTTCACTGAATGTTTAAATCAGTGGGAATGCTCTTGCATCCCAACACCTATCATAGATCCAACACAAAAACACATAATATGAAGCAGGGACCACCCACTAGTGGAAAAAATAGCTGATGCTATGCTCAGCGCTGCAACATCAGATAAGGTGAAAGCCCGCCTCAGAGCAGTGCTTGCCCCCCATGCAAGGGACTTTCTTATGGCAGTACCCATATCAGCAGCAGGAAAGCGTCTAAATCCAAAATCCCTTCGTGTAGCAGTGACTCCGCCTTGATGCCCCAATTCACACTGAATACAAGTGTATTTGCAACAGGGTGGAAGCAGACCAATATGGACTGCATGGGATGCATTGCAGAAGTTCCAAGGGCTGGCATGCAGGACACAACGAGGTCAATGACATCAAGAGGAGTTTTGCCTCAGCTCCCAGCAGAGAGAGAACCTCGCATCCTAGGGGACCAAAAACCCGGATGACCCCGCATTTCACTCAGATGGCATCACAATATACTCCTAGAAGAAGGGCAGACACTCCTTGTGGGACTACACGTGTGTATCCACCCTTGCTGACACCTATGTACACTTCGGTGCTGATCAAGCAGGTGGGGCGGCCAACCACAGGGAAACAGCAAAATCAATCAAGTACAGGTGACTGGAAGGTCAATACACCTTTCTTCCCATAGCGTCTGAGACGCATGGCCCCTGGGGCAAGAGTGCATTGGGATATCTCAAAGAATTGGGTTCCAGGCTCATTGACGTCACCAGAGATCCAAGGGCTGCCAGTTTCCTGTTTCAGCGCCTCAGTGTGGAGATCCAGAGGGGAAACGCCTGCTGCGTCCTCGGTTCCTGTCCGGAAGCAGAGGAGCTCCAAGAGATCCATAACTTTTAAGCACTCATTGTATCAACCAATGAACGTCTTGTAACCTTTAAATGGCTAATAAAGCACAACAAAAACACAAAAGGAAGCTGGTGGTAGGAGAAAAGAAACTGTATTGAAGGGGGACCTAAACATTCGCTCTTATGCGTTATATGTGCTTTCCTCCGAAGCTAAGGGTCCCCTTCATCCAGCCAGAGGTGGTACTCACATATTTTATATATCTATATATATATATATATATATATATATATATATATATATATATATATATATATAATATATGCGAACAAGCCTGAATGGTCCCCAGGACTATATGCAACTGAAAACTCACACCCCAGAAGTGACTCGAACCCATACTGCCAGGAGCACAATGCAACTGGTGTGTACAGGACACTTTAATCCACTCGACCATAACGACCGGTCAAAAGCTGATGGTAGCCGAGGCTATTTTGCCCATCAGCCCGCCGGCACTCTGATGGTAATCTTGGGCATAGTATTTTATCAAATCACCTCATTCTTTGGGGCACACGTGAGGAACACAAATGCGAACAAGCCTGAATGAATATATATATATATATGAATATATATATATATATATATATATATATATATATATATATATATATATATATATATATATATATATATATTTTGTTACCTGGCCTACCTGTGTCATCTTACACCTTAACTCGTGTAAATAAACCCAACACCTGAATTTTGAGGTTGGTATAACATTTGTATTTCTTTTACCATTTGCGGAATGTTTACTTCAGTTTCTTCGAGATTTATAGTGAGAGAAATAATTGCGCTTCCCGTTTTCTGAATTCAGGTTTGGGGTTGTGACTGGCCAGGGGTCACTAGTAAAGATTTTGTGTGCATATACAACAAACACATTCCAACACGCACGTATGCGCTCGCGCACGTGAACACACACACACACACACACACACACACACACACACACACACACACACACACACACACACACACACAATACATGGGCGTATGGGCTCAGGAATCTGTACACCAGTTGATTGACGGATGAGAGGCGGGACCAAAGAGCCAGAGCTCAACCCCCGCAAGCACAATTAGGTGAGTACAATTAGGTGAGTACACACACACACACACAGTAGTAGACGTGGTATCGCTGGAGTGTTTCAAGCGTAGGTTAGACATATGAATGAATATAGGTAGATATTAATATAAGCTGCCTCGTATGGACCAATAGGAGCTGCCTCGTATGGGCCAATAGGAGCTGCCTCGTATGGGCCAATAGGAGCTGCCTCGTATGGACCAATAGGAGCTGCCTCGTATGGACCAATAGGAGCTGCCTCGTATGGACCAATAGGAGCTGCCTCGTATGGACCAATAGGAGCTGCCTCGTATGGACCAATAGGAGCGTCCTCGTATAGACCAATAGGAGCTGCCTCGTATGGACCAATAGGAGCTGCCTCGTATGGGCCAATAGGAGCTGCCTCGTATGGGCCAATAGGAGCTGCCTCGTATGGACCAATAGGAGCTGCCTCGTATGGACCAATAGGAGCTGCCTCGTATGGACCAATAGGAGCGTCCTCGTATAGACCAATAGGAGCTGCCTCGTATGGACCAATAGGAGCTGCCTTGTATGGACCAATAGGAGCTGCCTCGTATGGGCCAATAGGAGCTGCCTCGTATGGGCCAATAGGAGCTGCCTCGTATGGACCAATAGGAGCTGCCTCGTATGGACCAATAGGACCTGCCTCGTATGGACCAATAGGAGCTGCCTCGTATGGACCAATAGGAGCTGCCTCGTATGGACCAATAGGACCTGCCTCGTATGGACCAATAGGACCTGCCTCGTATGGACCAATAGGAGCGTCCTCGTATCGACCAATAGTATAGCAGTAAATTATTGATCCTACTTTGGTTAAATGTCTGCGGGTTCGAATCCTGGTTGCCTATAGAAACCGTTGCTTGGGAAAGCGTCATTATTTCCATGCATTAATTTTGACAAATACACCGCATTTTTAACGCTTTAGTCGATACGTATAAATGTATTACGTGAGAAAGCTGGTTGCTCCGCCCCCCCCCCTCAATAACTCGTTAGCGAAAGCCGTTTGCTTGTAAATGATCTTGAAATCAACTACTGAAACCCTTGTACCCCTGTGAGCACCAGTAATTGCCCCTTAGGAACGGTGTGCTACCAATTTCACACTGGCAAATTAGTCCAAGTTAAAAATATTATCCTGTACAGGCGCCTCTAGCTTACTGCTACGAGCACACTGATATTGGCTCTAGTTAATTGTGAGTCTTTTTTACCCCTCTTGTGGTAAGTGGAGGAGCGCTGTTATTTTCACGCTGAAAGGGGAATGTATTTGTTGTATTAACTGTTGTTGGTGTGTGATGTATTCTGGGGAGTTGGTGAAGGTTGGGTCTTTACACGCCCTGTGTGTGTGTGTAGAGCTCTGATGTACTCACTTGCATGTACTCACTTGGATGTACTCACTTGGATGTACTCATTTGGATGTACTTACTTGCATGTACTCAAAAGTATCCACCTTGATGTGTTCGTAGAGTCAGATGTTTCGTCTAAGCTCCGATATTCACCAGAATTTAACGAATTCAATAAAGTGCGTCTCTCTAGTGGCTGACGGAGTCACATTTGGATCTTAAGATGGGAAAATAATTGGCCTCAACCATTCACACTTATTTAAGACGCTTAAACAAGTGCCTTCGGGTATTTGTTTGGCTCGTGTGTGTGTGTGTGTGTGTGTGTGTGTGTGTGTGTGTGTGTGTGTGTGTGTGTGTGTGTGTGTGTGTGTGTGTGTGTGTGTGTGGATAATGGCAATTTATTCACTTAAAACATAAGAGATTCGAACTGTTGTCTCACAAGTATAAGAAGTCTACCAAGTGGCCTAGGAAAACTTGGACACGGTTGTATATAGCCAGGGTCTCGTTCCTTGCAGGTCGGCGTTCGATTCCCCGATAGTTTAATTGGTTGGGCGTCCTGTTCCTTCCCTCCGTCCTATCCCAGCTCCTTGTCCTCGTACCCCAGCTCCTTGTCCTCATATACCAGCTCCTTGTCCTCATACCCCAGCTCCTTGTCCTCATACCCCAGCTCCTTGTCCTCAAACCCCAGCTCCTTATCCTCATACCCCAGCTCCTTGTCCTCATACCCCAGCTCCTTGTCCTCATATCCCAGCTCCTTATCCTCATACCCCAGCTCCTTGTCCTCATATCCCAGCTCCTTATCCTCATACCCCAGCTCCTTGTCCTCATATCCCAGCTCCTTATCCTCATATCCCAGCTCCTTGTCCTCATATCCCAGCTCCTTATCCTCATATCCCAGCTCCTTGTCCTCATATCCCAGCTCCTTGTCCTCATATACCAGCTCCTTGTCCTCATATCCCAGCTCCTTGTCCTCATATCCCAGTTCCTTGTCCTCATATCCCAGCTCCTGGTTCTCATATCCCAGCTCCCTCATATCCCTTTCAATATATCCATATATAATTATATAGTCATGATAGCTTAGTGTTTTCTTATAATAACCTGCCAACCAAGATTTGTATACACTCAATAAATGTAGATTGGAGATTGGATAAGCAAGATTGGACTTGTTTGTCTTCTTTCAGTGTTGCTTGTTTTACGTGTCTTGACGAATTGTCTTAAGACAGTGTCACTAGGGGGCGCCACGCTCTTAATTATGATAAGATTTTATTATGAAAAGCGGGATTTTTTAAGCTTAGATGACCAATAAGGATGTGTGGGGTAGAATGTGTTTATATATATATATATATATATATATATATATATATATATATATATATATATATATATATATATATATATATATATATATGTCGTACCTAGTAGCCAGAACGCACTTCTCAGCCTACTATGCAAGGCCCGATTTGCCTAATAAGCCAAGTTTTCATGAATTAATATATTTTCTCTAATTTTTTTCTTATGAAATGATAAAGCTACCCATTTCATTATGTATGAGGACAATTTCTTTTTATTGGAATTAAAATTAACGTAGATATATGACCGAACCTAACCAACCCTACCTAACCTAACCTAACCTATCTTTATAGGTTAGGTTAGGTTAGGTAGCCGAAAAAGTTAGGTTAGGTTAGGTAGGTTAGGTAGTCGAAAAACAATTAATTCATGAAAACTTGGCTTATTAGGCAAATTTGGCCTTGCATAGTAGGCTGAGAAGTGCGTTCTGGCTACTAGGTACGACATATATATATATATATATATATATATATATATATATATATATATATATATATATATATATATATATATATATATATATATATATATTGTTTTCGTTTGGAATTACGTAGCTAAATATGGTTTCTGACATTTAATGAGTGCCTCGTTTAACGTTAATTGCTTTAAAGGTTCAAACACTACACTCTTGCTAATTCACACCTTCTCCCAAACACAATGCTTTTCATGAAAAAAAAAAAATCCTTTTTTTTTTGTTCAACAGCATTTAAGCTGCCAAGATTGGTGATAATAGATCTTGGGCACTTATTCATGGCCCGGGGAAGACTTTCTAACATTCTGGTTGTGAAGGCTATGTGTATATGGTAGAGAATGATATCAGGATGATATCCTCATACGTTCTGGATATTCCATATTTACACACACACAGTAGGGGGGGGCATGATGGGTGAGTGGATAACGCTCTGGGCTCGTAATCCTAGGGTCCGGATTCGATTCTCGGCGATGGCGGAAACAAATGGGCAGGTTCTTTCACTATGATGCTCCTGTTTACCTAGCAGTAAATAGGTACCTGGGAGTTAGACTGCTGCTATGGGATGCTTCCTGGGATGTGTGTGTGTGGGAAAAAAGTTAATTGACAGTTGAGAGGCGGAGCGAGAGAGCCAGAGCTCAACCACCGCAAGCACAACTAGGTGAATACACACACACACACACACACACACACTCACACTCATCATCATCATCAACTGTTTGTGTACTACTCACCTAGTTGTACTTGCGGGGATTGAGCTCTGGCTCTTTAGTCCCTTTGTGTGTGTGTGCGTGTGTGTGTGTGTGTGTGTGTGCGTGTGTGTGTGTGTGTGTGTGTGTGTGTGTGCGTGTGTGTGTGTGTGTGTGTGTGTGTGTGTGTGTTTGCCTCAATGTGTGCATATTTGTGTGTACAGTTATCCACGTTCATGAGTGCGTGAGTGTGCACGAATAATCGAAGGAGCGAGTATTATCAGGAGACATATAATGCTGAAGATTTGCCTGTTTACCAGTCACTCTCTCCCTGGCATTATACTCCATTAACCTTCATTATCTCGACAGGGAATCTCGCATCATTGTATTACATTATAGTCCGAATCACTCCTGCTCTTGCGTGTGTTGCATCTCACGAGATGGTTTTTTGCGGGTGGCTCAAAGGAGTTTTGCATAGGTGGGTACAGGAGCAGGCGACTGCTGACTCCTGTTAGCTGGCTGAGAGCTTTCCCTTCCCATAGCTCATGGTAAGCCTTACCCTACTAGTTTTACACACAGGTGGGTACAGGAGCAGACGACTGCTGACTCCTGTTAGCTGGCTGAGAGCTTTCCCTTCCCATAGCTCATGGTAAGCCTTACCCTACTAGTTTTACACACAGGTGGGTACAGGAGCAGACGACTGCTGACTCCTGTTAGCTGGCTGAGAGCTTTCCCTTCCCATAGCTCATGGTAAGCCTTACCCTACTAGTTTTACACACAGGTGGGTACAGGAGCAGACGACTGCTGACTTCTGTTAGCTGGCTGAGAGCTTTCCCTTCCCATAGCTCATGGTAAGCCTTACCCTACTAGTTTTACACACAGGTGGGTACAGGAGCAGGCGACTGCTGACTCCTGTTAGCAGGCTGAGAGCTTTCCCTTCCCATAGCTCATGGTAAGCCTTACCCTACTAGTTTTACACACATGTGGGTACAGGAGCAGACGACTGCTGACTCCTGTTAGCAGGCTGAGAGCTTTCCCTTCCCATAGCTCATAGTAAGCCTTACCCTACTAGTTTTACACACAGGTGGGTACAAGAGCAGGCGACTGCTGACTCCTGTTAGCAGGCTGAGAGCTTTCCCTTCCCATAGCTCATGGTAAGCTTTACCCTACTAGTTTTACACACAGGTGGGTACAAGAGCAGGCGACTGCTGACTCCTGTTAGCAGGCGTCTCCTGGTCGTTGAATTCTATTAAACCTGTGAGGCAAGATTTGCCATACCAGAACCCATGTTGGATGAGGGTAGTCCCTTCTCTCCAGATGAGCTACTAAGTTTTTCTCGCGATCTTCATCACCAAGTTAAGGTCAATAATTAAGGCTAATGGTATACAAGTTAAGGACACCAGCGTGTAATTCAGTACCTCCTGCCAGTTGCCCTCTTTGTATATTTGGGACTACATTAGCTTTCTTCCAACTTTCTGGTAGGTCTCCTATTTCCAGTGACCATACACCATATAGATTTTAATGCAAAGTGCTTCCGCGCCTTAGTGTCAGGGTGTCAGCCTTTGTCACATCCAGTTCCAGCAGATGCCTCTTAATCTCATCTCTGGTAACTTCAAATTCTTCCAAGGCCGCCTGGTTTACGCCCACCTCTCCCAGTTCAGGGCCTTCTCCTTGCTCTATTGTGAAGACCTCCTGAAATATCTTGTCCAGTTCTTCACACACTTGTCATTCTCTGTCTTTGCGTTCTCTCCTTTTCTAAGTTTCATTATCTGTTCATTCATTGTTTTTCTGTGGAATGTTTTTGTTTGGGTCTTGTCTGTGCTTGCTATGTCATTGTGGTACTGCCTCTCTGCTTCTCTTCTCACTCTGAGGTACTCATTCCTGGCCGTCTGGTATCTCACTCTGCTCTCTCTTGTTCTGTTATTCCTATAGTTTCTCCATGCCCTTGTACTTAATTATCTTGCTTCCTTGCTTGATGGAGCCATGGATACCCCTATTGCTTTTGATATTGTTTTTTTTAATTTGTATGCTGCCTGTCTCTGAGAGAGAGAGAGAGTGAGAGAGAGAGAGAAAAAAAAAGAGAGAGAGAGAGCGAGAGAAGTAGCGAGAGAGAGAGAGAGAGAGAGAGAGAGAGAGAGAGAGAGAGAGAGAGAGAGAGAGAGAGAGAGAGAGAGAGAGACAGAGCGAGAGAGAGAAAGCAAGAAAGAGAGAGAGAGAGCAAGAGAGAGAGAGAGAGAGCCAGAAAAGTGTCCACATCAGAGGTAGTGAAGGTGTGTGCGGTGAAGGAGCCAGAGAGCTTCAAGACACCAACGGACCCTCCAAAGACCCACAGACGTTTACCTTACCTTGCCGCAGATGTCAATTTCCTGTCGAAAATGACCTGCTTGAGCAATCAAGATGTTGAACCAGCGTGTCTGAGGCCCGCAGCGGTAAACACTTAAGGGGGGACAGGTCGGCCCTTGAAATATCTCAAGCCTTCGATTGCAAATAATACGTTATTTTCATATAGCCATCGTTTATAGTTACATTGACCAGAAGATTACAGAATCCTGGAAGATTACCCAAAATAATGTATTGTTGCTTTTCCAAAGCTGTCGAGGAATTAATCCCAACTCTTTCGTTTAATTTACGACTTCGTTATCAAATCTCTTAAAAGTTATAGTGCCCAGAAGCTTCGTTATCCTGGAAGATAACCAAAAAATATACAGTTGCTTTTCTAAAGCTGTCTAGAAAGTGATCTCAGTTCGTTCGTTTAATTTACGACTTCGTTATCAAATCTCTTAAACGTTATAGTGCCCTGAAGCTTCGTTATCCTGGAAGATAACCAAAAAATATACAGTTGCTTTTCTAAAGCTGTCTAGAAAGTGATCTCAGCTCGTTCGTTTAATTTACGACTTCGTTATACAAGCGAGTGAGGGCGTGTGAGGGAGGTAGAGAAAGAGAGAGAAATCGTCACTATTACAATGTTTTAGTTTTATAGTAAAATTCGTTGGTTTGATTCCGTAAAAAAAGCGACGAATTACAGATATGGAAGACGGAGCTATAAATAAATTATTCAAAATACAGTTGTATAAACAGCTAGAGTACAGGAGCCAACGTGACAACTGTTCATGAAAATGTTCTCGAATGTTCTTCAGTGTGATATTTACACAGACTAACGTGCTTCTGGAAGCTCTGGCTTCTTGTAGGGTCGGCGTTCGATCCCCCGATTACCCAGGGGGTTGAGCCTCTTTCCTTCACTACGTCCTCGTATCCCAGCTCCTTGTCCTCATATCCCAGCTCCTGGTCCTCATATCCCAGCTTCTTATCCTCATATCCCAGCTCCTTGTCCTCATATCCCAGCTCCTTGTCCTCATATCCCAGCTCCTTGTCCTCATATCCCAGCTCCTTGTCCTCATATCCCAGCTCCTTGTCCTCATATCCCAGCTCCTTGTCCTCATATCCCAGCTCCTTGTCATCATATCCCTGCTCCTTGTTCTCATACCCCAGCTCCTTGTCCTCATATCCCAGCTCCTTGTCCTCATATCCCAGCTCCTTGTCCTCATACCCCAGCTCCGTGTCCTCATACCCCAGTTCCTTGTCCTCATACCCCAGCTCCTTGTCCTCATACCCCAGCTCCTTGTCCTCATACCCCAGCACCTTGTCCTCATACCCCAGCTCCTTGTTTTCATATCCCAGCTCCTTGTCCTCATACCCCAGCTCCTTGTCCTCATACCACAGCTCCTTGTCCTCATACCCCAGCTCCTTGTCCTCATATCCCAGCTTCTTGTCCTCATATTCCAGCTCCTTGTCCTCATATCCCAGCTCCTTGTCCTCATATTCCAGCTCCTTGTCCTCATACCCCAGCTCCTTGTCCTCATATCCCCGCTCCTTGTCCTCATATCCCAGTTCCTTGTTCTCATATCCCAGCTCCTTGTCCTCATATCCCAGCTCCTTGTCCTCATATTCCAGCTCCTTGTCCTCATATCCCAGCTACTTGGCATCATATCCCAGGTCCTTGTTCTCATATCCCAGCTCCTTGTCCTCATATCCCAGTTCCTTGGCATCATACCCCAGCTCCTTGTCCTCATATCCCAGCTCATTTGCATATCCCAGCTCCTTGTCCTCATACCCCAGCTCCTTGTCCTCATACCCCAGCTCCTTGTCCTCATATCCCAGCTCCTTGTCCTCATATCCCAGCTCCTTGTCCTCATACCCAAGCTCCTTGTCCTCATATCCCAGCTCCTTGTCCTCATATCCCAGCTCCTTGTCCTCATATCCCAGCTCCTTGTCCTCATATCCCAGCTCCTTGTCCTCATATCCCAGCTCCTTGTCCTCATACCCAAGCTCCTTGTCCTCATATCCCAGTTCCTTGTCCTCATATCCCAGCTCATTGGCATCGTATCCCAGCTCCTTGTCCTCATATCCCAGCTCCTTGTCCTCATATCCTAGCTCCTTGTCCTCATATCCCAGCTCCTTGTCCTCATATTCCAGCTCCTTGTCCTAATAACCCAGCTCCTTGTCCTCATATCCCAGCTCCTTGTCCTCATATCCCAGCTCCTTGTCCTCATATCCCAGCACCTTGTCCTTATATCCCAGCTCCTTGTCCTCATATCCCAGCTCTTTGTCCTCATATCGCAGCTCCTTGTTCTCATATCCCAGCTCCTTGTCCTCTTATCCTAGCTCCTTGTCCTCATATCCCAGCTCCATGTCCTCATATCCCAGCTCCTTGTCCTCATATTCCAGCTCCTTGTCATACCCCAGCTCCTTGTCCTCATATCCCCGCTCCTTGTCCTCATATCCCAGTTCCTAGTCCTCATATCCCAGCTCTTTGTCCTCATATCCCAGCTACTTAGCATCATATCCCAGGTCCTTGTTCTCATATCCCAGCTCCTTGTCCTCATATCCCTGTTCCTTGGCATCATACCCCAGCTCCTTGTCCTCATATCCCAGCTCATTTGCATATCCCAGCTCCTTGTCCTCATATTCCAGTTCCTTGTCCTCATATCCCAGCTCATTGGCATCATATCCCAGCTCCTTGTTCTCATATCCCAGCTCCTTGTCCTCATACCCAAGCTCCTTGTCCTCATATCCCAGTTCCTTGTCCTCATATCCCAGCTCATTGGCATCATATCCCAGCTCCTTGTCCTCATATTCAGCTCCTTGTCCTCATATTCCAGCTCCTTGTCCTCATATCCCAGCTACTTGGCATCATATCCCAGGTCCTTGTTCTCATATCCCAGCTCCTTGTCCTCATATCCCAGTTCCTTGGCATCATACCCCAGCTCCTTGTCCTCATATCCCAGCTCATTTGCATATCCCAGCTCCTTGTCCTCATATTCCAGTTCCTTGTCCTCATATCCCAGCTCCTTGTTCTCATATCCCAGCTCCTTGTCCTCATACCCAAGCTCCTTGTCCTCATATCCCAGTTCCTTGTCCTCATATCCCAGCTCATTGGCATCATATCCCAGCTCCTTGTCCTCATATTCCAGCTCCTTGTCCTCATATTCCAGCTCCTTGTCCTCATATCCCAGCTACTTGGCATCATATCCCAGGTCCTTGTTCTCATATCCCAGCTCCTTGTCCTCATATCCCAGTTCCTTGGCATCATACCCCAGCTCCTTGTCCTCATATCCCAGCTCCTTGTCCTCACATCCCAGCTCCTTGTCCTCACATCCCAGCTCCTTGTCCTCATATCCTAGCTCTTGTCCTCATATCCCAGCTCCTTGTCCTCATATCCCAGCTCCTTGTCCTCATATCCCAGCTCTTGTCCTCATATCCCAGCTCCTTGTCCTCATATCCCAGCTCCTTGTCCTCATATCCCAGCTCCTTGTCCTCATATCCCAGCTCCTTGCCCTCATATCCCAGCTCCTTATCCTCATATCCCAGCTCCTTATCCTCATATCCGTTACGGATGAGATATAACTATATATATATATATAGTTATATAAGGGAGCCGGTCGGCCGAGCGGACAGCACGCTGGACTTGTGATCCTGTGGTCCCGGGTTCGATCCCGGGCGCCGGCGAGAAACAATGGGCAGAGTTTCTTTCACCCTATGCCCCTGTTACCTAGCAGTAAAATAGGTACCTGGGTGTTAGTCAGCTGTCACGGGCTGCTTCCTTAGGGTGGAGGCCTGGTCGAGGACCGGGCCGCGGGGACGTTGAGTCCCGAAATCATCGCTAGGTATCTGCAAGTTAACCGCAAGATATCAGTAAGATAACCGCAAGGTTAGCCAGTTGTTCCAGCCGGCCATCTCCCCGCCAGACCGAAGATGGTCTCGTCTTGATAAATGTCTCAACAGCAATTAACAGCAATCAGAAAAAATGGAAATGTTATCTTCAAGACTGTCTCGGGTGTCTTGAGGACGGAGTAGGGGCTCTTAGAGCACCATCTTTGAACTTTATAGTTTCTCTTAAAGTTAGTTTCTCCTTACATGACGGTAGAGCGACGGTCTCGCTTCATGCAGGTCGGTGTTCAATCCCCGAGCATCCATAAGTGGTTGGACACTATTTCCTCCCTTTCTCACACGACTTTCGGTCCAGGACGGGCCGAAACGTCGTCGTTCCATTCTTATAAAGCTCTCAGAGATTTATAAATATACAGTACAGTCTCAGAGCTTTATTTTATTTAAAAAAAACTATATAGTTCATAAAAAAATGTATAAAAAAATAAAGATGCATTTCTAAAACGTGCTCAAGATTAAGATGGACAGCGGGGCTCCTGCAAGACCCGACTATTGTGTTGAATTGTATTGTGTTGATTTCCTGGAATCACCCGTCATATGGTAAATGTATTTAGGTCATGGGCATTTGTGTTTTGAAGACAGACCTAATGCTCAGTCTCAACCGACAAAACTCAGACCTAACCTACCACCCTAACCTAACTTAACCTAACCTAACTTAACCTATCCTAACTTAACCTAACCTAACTGTATGGTTAAGTTCATACAAGCACAATTGACTCTTGTGAAACTAAACTTTTGTCAGAATTATTCCCAGTTAGTGAAAATAAATCCTAGGATGTGAAAACTTATCCTTGGTCTAATAACTAACACTTGTTTGTGAAAACTAATCCTAGAATGTGAAATGTATCTTAGGTTATGAAAAAGAAAAGCCCCCCCCCCCAAAAAAAAACATATTGTAGGTGTGAAAGCAAATGACAGATTGTGAATTCAACTCCTAAGATACGGAAAGTAATCTTAGGGGCCTGACAGCTGAGTGGACAGCGTTCGGGATTCGTAGTCCTGAGGTTCCGGGTTCGATCCCCGGTGAAGCCGGAAACAAATGGGCAGAGTATCTTTCACCCTGATGTCTTGTTCACCTAGCAGTAAATAGGTACCTGGGAGTTAGATAGCTGCTACGGGCTGATTCCTGTGGGGAGGGGTTTAACAAAAAGGAGGCCTGGTCGAGGACCGGGCCGCTGGGACGCTAAGCCCCGAAATCATCTCAAGATAACCTCAAGATAGCTCACCCAATAAATTATCATCTAGGGTCTGATTAGCTAATATAAGATAACAGCAAGTAACTTGCAGTTTGTTAGGAATAATTTATATAACATTCTCTCTCTCTGTACTTTACTGAGAGACAGAGAGAGAGAGACAGACAGTCAGTCAGTCAGTCAGTCAGTCAGTCAGTCAGTCAGTCAGTCAGTCAGAGAGAGAGAGATAGTGAACCAGTGGGACGGGATATGCTTAGCATGAAGGGACGGTTGCCTGTCGACGGAGTGACAGGGAACTCCGTCTGTATTAGCCTGGAGACAGTTACATCAACACCTCACCTGTACCCTCTCTCCCCCCCTGCCCCTCACCCCCCCCCCCTTCGCTAACTAAACTTTCAACGACACCATTAACCGCCTTGTAAATAGGCCTCGTGAGCCGCCAATCAGCGCCCAGATCCCAGACTCGTACACGGCCTCGTGTCAGAGTCCCTAACGGAAACGCTTTTGCTTGATCCTTTTTAAGGCGGCTCGATCCTTTTTAAGGTGGTTCGATCCTTTTTAAGGCGGTTCGATCCTTTTTTAAGGTGGTTCGATCCTTTTTAAGGTGGTTCGATCCTTTTTAAGGTGGTTCGATCCTTTTTAAGGTGGTTCGATCCTTTTTAAGGCGGTTCGATCCTTTTTAAGGTGGTTCGATCCTTTTTAAGGCGGCTCGATCCTTTTTAAGGTGGTTCGATCCTTTTTAAGGTGGTTCGATCCTTTTTAAGGCAGTTCGATCCTTTTTAAGGCGGTTCGATCCTTTTTAAGGTGGTTCGATCCTTTTTAAGGCGGTTCGATCCTTTTTAAGGCGGTTCGATCCTTTTTAAGGAGCTTCGATCCTTTTTAAGGTGGTTCGGTCCTTTTTAAGGCAGTTCGATCCTTTTTAAGGCGGTTCGATCCTTTTTAAGGCGGTTCGATCCTTTTTACCCCCCTTCCATCCGCTTAACTACTAGATCGCTTTTTGTACGTTATGGTAATGAACGTTACAAATGTAGCCTACTATGCGCAGTAATGGCTGCCATATATCTTCATTTTCTGGGCATCGGACGCGAGAGATTAGGTTGGGCTCGTTTGTTTTGGGGTTAAGAGATTGGGTTTTATTTACAGAGTGGCGAATCAAGAGAATATGTTGCATATACTGCTTCTCAAACCTAAGGTTATTTGACGGGTATGCTATCAATTTCCTATTATACTTACCTGGATTGTACCTGGATTGGGCTCTGGGAGTTGTTTCAACTCCTCAAGCCCGGCCCGAGGCCAGGCTTGACTTGTGAGAGTTTGGTCCACCAGGCTGTTGCTTGGAGCGGCCCGCAGGCCCACATATACCTGGTTGATGGGGTTCTGGGAGTTCTTCTACTCCCCAAGCCCGGCCCGAGGCCAGGCTTGACTTATGAGAGTTTGGTCTACCAGGCTGTTGCTTGGAGCGGCCCGCAGGCCCACATATACCTGGTTGATGGGGTCTGGGAGTTCTTCTACTCCCCAAGCCCGGCCCGAGGCCAGGCTTGACTTGTGAGAGTTTGGTCCACCAGGCTGTTGCTTGGAGCGGCCCGCAGGCCCACATATACCTGGTTGATGGGGTTCTGGGAGTTCTTCTACTCCCCAAGCCCGGCCCGAGGCCAGGCTTGACTTATGAGAGTTTGGTCTACCAGGCTGTTGCTTGGAGCGGCCCGCAGGCCCACATATACCGGGTTGATGGGGTCTGGGAGTTCTTCTACTCCCCAAGCCCGGCCCGAGGCCAGGCTTGACTTGTGAGAGTTTGGTCCACCAGGCTGTTGCTTGGAGCGGCCCGCAGGCCCACATATACCTGGTTGATGGGGTTCTGGGAGTTGTTCTACTCCCCAAGCCCGGCCCGAGGCCAGGCTTGACTTATGAGAGTTTGGTCTACCAGGCTGTTGCTTGGAGCGGCCCGCAGGCCCACATATACCGGGTTGATGGGGTCTGGGAGTTCTTCTACTCCCCAAGCCCGGCCCGAGGCCAGGCTTGACTTGTGAGAGTTTGGTCCACCAGGCTGTTGCTTGGAGCGGCCCGCAGGCCCACATATACCTGGTTGATGGGGTTCTGGGAGTTGTTCTACTCCCCAAGCCCGGCCCGAGGCCAGGCTTGACTTATGAGAGTTTGGTCTACCAGGCTGTTGCTTGGAGCGGCCCGCAGGCCCACATATACCTGGTTGATGGGGTTCTGGGAGTTCTTCTACTCTCCAAGCCCGGCCCGAGGCCAGGCTTGACTTGTGAGAGTTTGGTCCACCAGGCTGTTGCTTGGAGCGGCCCGCAGGCCCACATATACCTGCTTGATGGGGTTCTGGGAGTTCTTCTACTCTCCAAGCCCGGCCCGAGGCCAGGCTTGACTTATGAGAGTTTGGTCCACCAGGCTGTTGCTTGGAGCGGCCCGCAGGCCCACATATCCACCACAGCCCGGTTGGTCCGGCACTCCTTGGAGGAATAAATCTAGTTTCCTCTTGAAGATGTCCACGGTTGTTCCGGCAATATTTCTGATGCTCGCTGGTAGGACGTTGAACAACCGCGGACCTCTGATGTTTATACAGTGTTCTCTGATTGTGCCTATGGCACCTCTGCTCTTCACTGGTTCTATTCTACATTTTCTTCCATATCGTTCACTCCAGTACGTTGTTATTTTAATGTGTAGATTTTTGACCTGGCCCTCCAGTATCTTCCAGGTGTATATTATTTGGTATCTCTCTCGTCTTCTTTCTAGTGAGTACATACATTTGGAGAGCTTTGAGACGATCCCAATAATTTAGGTGCTTTATCTCGTCTATGCGTGCCGTATATGTTCTCTGTATTCCCTCTATTTCAGCAATCTCTCCTGCTCTGAAGGGAGAAGTGAGTACTGAGCAGTACTCAAGACGGGACAACACAAGTGCCTTGAAGAGTACAACCATTGTGATGGGATCTCTGGATTTGAAAGTTCTCGTAATCCATCCAATTAATTTTTCTAGCTGTCGCAATATTTGCTTGGTTATGCTCCTTAAACGTTAGGTCGTCAGACATCATTTAAAACATACTGATGATCAGACCACACACTAGAAATTGAAGAGACGACGACGTTTCGGTCCGTCCTGGACCATTCTCAAGTCGATTCTCACACAATCGACTTGAGAATGGTCCAGGACGGACCGAAACGTCGTCGTCTCTTCAATTTCTAGTGTGTGGTCTGGTCATCGTAAAACATACTGCTTTCCTGCTTTGGGCAGATCTGATTGTGCTTTGTTTTCTGCTTGCCGTACTGCACTCACAATCAGGGATCCCGGGGTTACAATTCCTGGGAGGGGGTCAGAAGTGGTGTGGTACGTTTCCTTTCACCTAATGTACCTGTTCATCTAGCAGTAAATGGGAGGTGCAAGCATAAATACAGGTTTCCTGCCCCCGAGGTAAGTGGGATTATTATAATTGCTGATGCGGTAGGGAGGGCGGGGGGGGGGGGGGGGGGGGGGGGGGGGGGGGGGGGGGGGGGAGGGGGGAGATGTTTGTTAAAACTGATGTGTAGCCTTGATGTTTTTATGATGTGATAACAGTCATAGGACAAGGAGGAGGCCACCTCAAGGAGCAATTAAGCAGGGGGGCCACGTCAAGGAGAAAGCAGGCGGGCCACCTTACAGAGATGGCCCTTGTTGACCCAGAGGCTGGATAAGCTGGGTAAACCTAACCCAACCCACCTCCATCAGCACTAACCCAAAACAAATCCAATTGACCACATTAACAAATCAAATTAGTAAACAAATCGGAAACAAGTGATTTTAATTAAAAAAACCCACATTTTTAATTTACAAACTAATTTTATTATAGAAAATAGCTTAGTCTCACGTATCTAGCGTATAAGCTGAGTCTTCCATTTAATTCTGTATATTTGTTTTAGCTCCTTGGAGGTGGTGAGGGTGAGAGATCACCCTTCTTAAGGATGTGCCTGTCAGTCACTCTGACCAACTTTAAGAGTGTGTGGACAATGCTGGTTGTTGTTACGTTAAAAATACGTTTTTTTTTGCGTTTTGAAACATTTTTTTTACTGGTGGGGGAATATGCTTGAAAAATATATTTCAATTAATTTTTTTATAATTATATATTTATTTTTTGTTTATTTGTTAGTTTGCTGTATTTTGCGTTATTGATAGGTCTTAAGTCCAACAGCAAACTTGCTGGTTGGTCAGTAAGGTATTGTGGTGGTCTTAATAACCCTCCAGAGGTTGATAGGTCTTAAGTCCAACACCAAACTTGCTGGTTGGTCAGTAAGGTATTGTGGTGGTCTTAATAACCCTCCAGAGGTTGATAGGTCTTAAGTCCAACACCAAACTTGCTGGTTGGTCAGTAAGGTGTTGTGGTGGTCTTAATAACCCTCCAGAGGTTGATAGGCCTTAAATCCAACACCAAACTTGCTGGTTGGTCAGGTGGTCTTAATAACCCTCCAGAGGTTGATAGGTCTTAAGTCCAACACCAAACTTGCTGGTTGGTCAGTAAGGTATTGTGGTGGTCTTAATAACCCTCCAGAGGTTGATAGGCCTTAAATCACACACCAAACTTGCTGGTTGGTCAGGTGGTCTTAATAACCCTCCAGAGGTTGATAGGCCTTAAATCCAACACCAAACTTGCTGGTTGGTCAGGTGGTCTTAATAACCCTCCAGAGGTTGATAGGCCTTAAGTCCAACACCAAACTACCGTAGGCTCTCATGACAGCAGTAAAATACAATGTTATTTAAAGTCATTAGTATTGATAGTGACTTAAGAGTAACCTTGCAAAAGTAACATATATTTCTGTCATATATATACATGTACTGTATATATACATATATGTATATGTATATAAATCACGAAAATAAACACGCGATTAAAAAATGTGACAGTGTCAGACCACGGAGGAAAATTGAAACAGGAATTTCCTTTTTCAATTTTCCTGCGTGGTCTGACACTGTCATATATGTATATATATAATATCACTTATATCACTTAAGAACTCTTATGACCCAACTAGGGTTCGAACTTACATTACCAGGGTTCATCCCCTGGTGTACAAAGGACTCTAACCACTTGTTTATTGTTCTACTTGTGTAAAGGAAGTGTAATGAGTTTTACATAATTAAGGGGTTAATGGTGATGTGTGTGTGTGTGTGCTCCCCTCCCCCAGCCCCCCTCTACGTAGATAAACGTTGCTAACTAGTCGTTGAACAAACAGGAATGATCAACATATCTGACTCACGGTGGTTGAGAGAGCGTGTTGAAGAGACACACAGCCCCGGGCGGCGGGGAGCCACAGGTAAGGACCCCGGCACTTAAGGGCGTGTTTACCTGGGCTCACCTTAGCACCTCTCTGGTGGCTAGAGACGAGATGAGTGGAGACTCACCGGGGCAGCCTCCGACATCTCTCTCTCTCTCGCCTCACACTTCTGTTCATCTGGTGCTCCTTATCTCAGCATCTCATCTCTGTCACTGTTCAGCCTCCAGGGTCACTTCACTTCTCTCTTCTGTTCAAGAGCTGTTCATTATCTCAGCATCTCATCTCTGTCACTGTTCAGCCTCCAGGGTCACTTCACTTCTCTCTTCTGTTCAAGAGCTGTTCATTATCTCAGCATCTCATCTCTGTCACTGTTCAGCCTCCAGGGTCACTTCACTTCTCTCTTCTGTTCAAGAGCTGTTCATTATCTCAGCATCTCATCTCTGTCACTGTTCAGCCTCCAGGGTCACTTCACTTCTCTCTTCTGTTCAAGAGCTGTTCATTATCTCAGCATCTCATCTCTATCACTCACTGTTCAGCCTCCAGCGACACTGTTCACTATCTCGCCTCTGTCACTCACTGTTCAACCTCCAGCGCCACTGTTCACTCTCTCCACACTTCTGTTCAGCTTTAATAAGTCTCGAGTGGTCACATAGAGATGACTCAAGCATGTATCAGCTTGCTCATGCTTTGAACAATGGCATAGCTACCAAGCGCTCAAGCTTTTCCTTCCAGGGTCTCGTAGCCTGGTGGATAGCGCGCAGGACTCGTAATTCTGTGGCGCGGGTTCGATTCCCGCACGAGGCAGAAACAAATGGGCAAAAGTTTCTTTCACCCTGAATGCCCCTGTTACCTAGCAGTAAATAGGTACTCGGGAGTTAGTCAGCTGTCACGGGCTGCTTCCTGGGGGTGGAGGCCTGGTCGAGGACCGGGCCGCGGGGACACTAAAAAAAAAAACCGAAATCATCTCAAGATAACCTCAAGATAACCTCAAGGGTGTTGATTTGGTTCAAGCGGTCACCTTGCTACACCAATGCATCAGGCGTCAGGGTTCGTTAAAAGCATTAGCGTGTTCACTTACGAAACCCGTACATCTTTCCTCGATCATGGCGGCTTTGTGCTTATAGCTTACGATCTCCGAGGCGCTACGAGGTCTCTCTCTCTAACAATAACAACTTAGGGGTCCAAGAACGACCTCGTAGCGCTTCCATATATATATATATATATATATATATATATATATATATATATATATATGTATATATATATATATATATATATATATATATGTCGTACCTAGTAGCCAGAACGCACTTCTCAGCCTAATATGCAAGGCCAGATTTGCCTAATAAGCCAAGTTTTCATGAATTAATATATTTTCTCTAATTTTTTTCTTATGAAATGATAAAGCTACCCATTTCATTATGTATGAGGTCAATTTTTTTTAATAGAGTTAAAATTAACGTAGATATATGACCGAACCTAACCAACCCTACCTAACCTAACCTAACCTATCTTTATAGGTTAGGTTCGGTTAGGTAGCAGAAAAAGTTAGGTTAGGTTAGGTTAGGTAGGTTAGGTAGTCGAAAAAACATTAATTCATGAAAACTTGGCTTATTAGGCAAATCGGGCCTTGCATAGTAGGCTGAGAAGTGCGTTCTGGCTACTAGGTACGACATATATATATATATATATATATATATATATATATATATATATATATATATATATATATATATATATATATATATATATATGTCGTACCTAGTAGCCAGAACTCACTTCTCAGCCTACTATGCGAGGCCCGATTTGCCTAATAAGCCAAGTTTTCGTGAATTAATATATTTTCTCTAATTTTTTTCTTATGAAATGATAAAGCTACCCATTTCCTTATGTATTAGGTCAATTTTTTCTTAATGGAGTTAAAATTAACGTAGATATATGACCAAACCTAACCAACCCTACCTAACCTAACCTAACCTATCTTTATACGTTAGGTTAGGTTAGGTAGCCGAAAAAGTTAGGTTAGGTTAGGTTAGGTAGGTTAGGTTGTCGAAAAATCATTAATTCATGAAAACTTGGCTTATTAGGCAAATCGGGCCTTGCATAGTAGGCTGAGAAGTGCGTTCTGGCTACTAGGTACGACATATATATATATATATATATATATATATACATATATATATATATATATATATATATACATATATATATATATATATATATATATATATATACATATATATATATATATATACATATATATATATATATATATATATATATACATATATATATATATATATATATATATATATATATATATATATATATATATATATATATATACATATATATATATATATATATATATATATATATATATATATATATATATATATATATATATATATATATATATATATATATTATACTTTAGGCTCGTATCGACGTCCCCTCCATCTCTCCCTCCCACCCACAACAGTTCTCTAACTCCCTTGTACCTATATACTACTAGGTGAATTCCATTAGGTGATAGGAAACGTGCCCAACCATTTCTGTCCCCCGTACGGAAATCGAATCGAGGTTTCCCCCCCGTGATTATGAGTCGAGAACGAAGCCAACTGTGCTACCGAGATCAGCAGCATTTTTGTCAAGATGCTCAAAGTATACCTTTGGGATATATGGGTTTCGTTGAAGACAGACTCAAGGGGGACAAACGAGAATGACCTGAATGATTGTGTTCTCAGCAATCAGCCAATAGCTGTAGACGATGACCTCTGACATCATTACTTCTTGATATCAACACTTCTCACCTCAATACCACTGACACCATGACCCGTGACATCAGCACACCTGTTACCACCACACCTGTCACCAGCACACTTGATTAAACACACGTGATAACACCAAATCTGGCACCAACACCGCTGATGTCAAGAAGTTAATTGCAAATAGTCTTTACTGAATTCAACACGTGTCTTCTGGGTAAAGAAAACTATTTTCTTATCTTACTAAGGTACCTGGACATTTATACACCTGCCCTAGACTATATGAAGGGTTACACTGTGTGTGTCAAGAGTCAGGTGTGTGATACTAAGGTACCTGGACATTTACACACCTGTCCTAGACTATATGAAGGGTTACACTGTGTGTGTCAAGAGCCAGGTGTGTGATACTAAGGTACCTGGACATTTATACACCTGCCCTAGACTAGACATGTGATCAGGTAACCACAGGTAACGGTAGCCACCTGCCACAGGTAACGGTAGCCACCTGCCACAGGTAACGGTAGCCACCTGCCACAGGTAACGGTAGCCACCTGCCACAGGTAACGGTAGCCACCTGCCACAGGTAACGGTATCCACCTGCCACAGGTAACGGTAGCCACCTGCCCCAGGTAACGGTATAACCCCCTGCCACAGTTAACGGTAGCCACCTGCCACAGGTAACGGTAGCCACCTGCCACAGGTAACGGTAGCCACCTGCCACAGGTAACGGTAACCACCTGCCACAGGTAACGGTAATCACCTGCCCCAGGTAACGGTATAACCCCCTGCCACAGGTAACGGTAGCCACCTGCCACAGGTAACGGTAGCCACCTGCCACAGGTAACGGTAGCCACCTGCCACAGGTAACAGTAGCCACCTGCCACAGGTAACGGTATAACCCCCTGCCACAGGTAACGGTGTAACCCCCTGCCACAGGTAACGGTAATCACCTGCCCCAGGTAACGGTATAACCCCCTGCCACAGGTAACGGTAGCCACCTGCCACAGGTAACGGTAGCCACCTGCCACAGGTAACGGTAGCCACCTGCCACAGGTAACAGTAGCCACCTGCCACAGGTAACGGTATAACCCCCTGCCACAGGTAACGGTAGCCACCTGCCACAGGTAACGGTATAACCACCTGCCACAGGTAACGGTATAACCCCCTGCCACAGGTAACGGTATAACCCCCTGCCACAGGTAACGGTATAGCCACCTGCCACAGGTAACAGTAGCCACCTGCCACAGGTAACGGTATAGCCACCTGCCACAGGTAACGGTATAGCCACCTGCCACAGGTAACGGTATAGCCACCTGCCACAGGTAACAGTAGCCACCTGCCACAGGTAACGGTATAACCACCTGCCACAGGTAACGGTAACCCACCTGCCACAGGTAACGGTAACCCACCTGCCACAGGTAACAGTAGCCACCTGCCACAGGTAACGGTATAACCACCTGCCACAGGTAACGGTATAACCACCTGCCACAGGTAACGGTAGCTCCCTGCCACAGGTAACGGTAGCCACCTGCCACAGGTAACGGTAGCCCACTGCCACAGGTGTTGAATTCAACATTGAATTAAACGATGATATTAGGAACTGAACATTCACTCGAGAGTGATATTCACTCTTAAGAGTCCCTCCTAATTGGTCCACTCACCTTGAGTAAGAGTTTGCGAGGAGTGAATTAAGGCCATAAAAGCCCTGTTCGGACGTAGGTTCGAACCCTGATTGGATTTGTTCACTTTTTTTAAATATTTTTATTCAGCGGATAATAACGCCATTGAAAATATATATAATATCGGCTTCGTATATTGGTGAATAAGACAAATTTGGTGACGTTTCAAAAGTGCTTTTGTGTAGGTATGTGATTTGTGAGACACAGATATTCAACAGCAAGTCGACTCATGGAAAATAAAAGCTTTAGAAAAAAAAGCTTTACTGGGTGATGCGTTTATCTTTATAAAGCACTAAGGGGCTTTAAGCCTTCAGTGTAAAGCCCTTTAGTGCTCTATCTGTCTTCACTCCCCCAGGGTGAAGCTGCCTTCACTCCCCCAGGGAGCAGCTGCTTTCACTCCCCCAGGGAGCAGCTGCCTTCACTCCCCCAGGGAGCAGCTGCTTTCACTCCCCCAGGGAGCAGCTTCCTTCACTACCCCAGGGAGCAGCTTCCTTCACTACCCCAGGGAGCAGCTGCCTTCACTGCCCCAGGGATCAGCTGCCTTCACTCCCCCAGGGAAGAGCTTCCTTCACTCCCCCAGGGAGCAGCTGCCTTCACTCCCCCAGGGAGCAGCTGCCTTCACTCCCCCAGGGAGCAGCTGCCTTCACTCCCCCAGGGAGCAGCTGCCTTCACTCCCCCAGGGAGCAGCTTCCTTCACTCCCCCAGGGAGCAGCTTCCTTCACTCCCCCAGGGAGCAGCTTCCTTCACTCCCCCAGGGAGCAGCTTCCTTCACTCCCCCGGGGAGCAGCTTCCTTCACTCCCCCAGGGAGCAGCTTCCTTCACTCCCCCGGGGAGCAGCTTCCTTCACTCCCCCAGGGAGCAGCTTCCTTCACTCCCCCAGGGAGCAGCTTCCTTCACTCCCCCGGGGAGCAGCTTCCTTCACTCCCCCAGGGAGCAGCTTCCTTCACTCCCCCAGGGAGCAGCTTCCTTTACACCCCCAGGGAGCAGCTGCCTTCACTCCCCCAGGGAGCAGCTGCCTTCACTCCCCCAGGGAGCAGCTGCCTTCACTCCCTCAGGGAGCAGCTTCCTTCACTCCCCCAGGGAGCAGCTTCCTTCACACCCCCAGGGAGCAGCTGCCTTCACTCCCCCAGGGAGCAGCTGCCTTCACTCCCCCAGGGAGCAGCTGCCTTCACTCCCCCAGGGAGCAGCTGCCTTCACTCCCCCAGGGAGCAGCTGCCTACACTCCCCCAGGGAGCAGATGCCTCCACAAATACCAAGAAGCCAACAATTTAGGTCGCCAAAAATACATAAATATTGCCAATAAATACAATTTATTGTGTGAAAAAATATTAAGATTAAATGCTCCTGTTTTTCAAATCTGACTTTTATTCAGGTTTCCACAAAAGCTTTTAAAACACTTTTGTTTATAATTGCTTTTGGGTGTTTTAACTGGGTTTTGTTCAATATTTGTGATGTCTGGAACATGGCTTTATGGAGAGTCATGGTGAGTGTTGTTTTACCGAACTGTTTGGTCCAGCATGGGGGTTGGTGGTGGAGAATGGGGGTAGCATGTTTATTGTAATTATGGCCCGCGTGTGCGCGCATACGCACGCACACACACACACAAATGTAGATATGATAGAGCCCAGTAGGCTCAGGAATCTGTACACCAGTTGATTGACGGTTGAGAGGCGGGACCAAAGAGCCAGAGCTCAACCCCCGCAAGCACAATTAGGTGAGTACAATTAGGCGAGTACACACACACACTTTTAATTTAGTTTCAAAGCGTTATATGACAAAGAGTGCTGGGAAGACGGGACACCACGAGCGTAGCTCTCATCCTGTAACTACACTTAGGTAATTACACTTAGGTAATTACACACATACACACACACACACACACACACACACACACACACACACACACACACACACACACACACACACACACACACACACACACACACACGTACGTCGGCATTCTAGTTATTTGTCAGTGAGAACGCGATTTCAAGAATAAGAATTGAGAATCTAATACAAGTTAGACCCTTCCCCCCCCCCCAGCACCACCACTACCACCACCACAACCACCACCACCCCCACTCCAACAACCACCCCCACTAACGACAGTATCACTGCCCTATACAAGCACAAGCATGAAGGATGTCGAATGCTTCGGGAGATGAAAGCAAAAAGATGCTCTGCAGATGAGAGCAAAAAGATGCTGCTTGATCGTGGTGTTCCATCCGCGTGCTGCTCACTCTATCACCATCCATCACTCCACCTGTCACGCCTGCTTGCTTTAATAAACGAAAATATTATAGTTCAAGTGTCTTCAAGCAGCGAGACGCTTGGACGGGATCATAGCCGCTCCTAGTGCTTCTGTCTACCCATGTGGACGGTATGGGACAGGGAGAGTGAGGGGGAAAGAAACGGGAAGATTTGAAGGAATGGGTGATTGGGGGGTATAGAGGGGAAGGAATAACGCAAGGAGGAGGGAAGTGGAAGAGAGGCAGACTGATAGAAAGAAAGAGAGAGAGAGAGAGAGAGAGAGAGAGAGAGAGAGAGAGAGAGAGAGAGAGAGAGAGAGAGGGGGGGGGGGGAAGGAGGGGGAGGGGGAGGGGGATATAGCAAAAATAGAAACGACTTGATTATATTCAGATACATTAACAGGAAGATGATCAGCCAATCAGATACAGAGAGATAATCAGAGATAAAGCATAACAACAAATTGACAAACACAGAATTAGTCGCAAAGATAAGAATACAAATATTATAAGATACATTTTATAAGAATACATTGCTAAATTATACAGTATGAGACATTATGACCAGACGCAACGGTAATTTATTGTAAATAGATGTATATACTTTCCTGGAGAGAGGAAATAGAAATTAATCTAATGGAAATTAATCATTAATCTAATTAATCTAATAGAAATTAATCATTAATCTAATTAATCTAATAGAAATTAATCATTAATCTAATTAATCTAATAGAAATTAATCATTAATTTCTATAGAAATTACCATAGAAAAACATAAGGCTCCCTTCCTACTCTCCACCACAACTGCTCCTGAATACATAATAATAGATGAACTTTATTTGAAGGACCCTGTTTTATTATATATGACGTTAACCTATTAGTTCTAGCTTGTGATATCTTGGTCCAACACGCTGTTGCTTGCTGATATATATATATATATATATATATATATATATATATATATATATATATATATATATATATATATATATATCCTACAATACAGTTGGTTAGGCACTTCCTACAGGAACTTATAAATTTTTGTCGTGAATAAGTACACTTTCCTTCCGTGCTTCGTGAATTCTTCTGAAGCATTCTGAATTCCCGTGGACCTCTGGTGTTCAGTGTTCTCAGTTGTCGCATCATTCAAGTCCCTAATTCACTCATAGAGCACATTTGTATAAGGAGCTAAGGTCTGGTAGTATTACCGGATCTCGTTCTCGACTTTCAGGGATCCCGGGTTCGATTCCCCGGGCTTGATAGAAATGGTTGGACCAGTTTCCTTTCAGTAGGTCGAGCTTGGGGGAGAACCTAGAGGCAAGACTACAGTGTATTCTGTATATATAAATACACACAGGCTTCCTGTCATTTGGCAACAGGAATTATTATTGCGGCACTAATTGCTCACCATCCCGCCGGCACTCTGATGGTAATCTTGGGCATGGTATTTTATCAAATCACCTCATTCTTGGGGGGCACACGTGAGGAACACAAATGCGAACAAGCCTGAATGGTCCCCAGGACTATATGCAACCGAAAACTCATTTTTCTGTCATTATCACACCCCAGAGTTATTTCTGGGGTGTGACTCTCCATCGTATCCTTGTAATTTTCCTCCTCATTAAATATTTTAACTTGTATTCGCGGCAGCTCAGTGAGGGGTCATACTGAGCGGTAGCAGTGTTAAGCTGGGGTATTGAGTGAAGAGAAAGGGTAGAGAAAGTTAGGGTTATTTACCCCCCCCCCCCCCGTCCCATCCCAAATCCTTATCCAGACCCCTTCCAAGTGCTATATAGTCGTAATGGCTTGGCAGGGATAATTCCCTTCCCTCCATGCTGAGTTTCCTAGCATACTTTTTGATAGCAAATGAGAGAGAGAGATAATTGAGGAGAGAAGAGGTAAGACATAATCACGATAAGACAGGAGACGCAGACTCCTGATAACAGGTCTTGACATCTTAACCACGAAATTATTGATTCAGAGAAAACCTTCATTTCACTTTCTCTCGTTCTTCTCCTCCTCTCCCTTTCCCAGTCTCCTGTCTCCCGGCTACCTTGGGACTCCACCTTTCCACGGTGGGATGGAGGGAGGGGGAGGTGTGGATGGGACAGGAGAAGGGACGGGGGAGGCAAGGGGGGGGGAAGAGAGATGTAACGTCGATTTTGTGACCCATTTGGGTAGCCGAGTGTGGGTTTTTAATCTTTGTTTCTGCCCAGTGGATATGATTAATGAAATTTAAAGCGTTTTACGGCCCTGTGGACCACTGCAAGCAACAGCCTGAGTGATCAAGTTATCACCAGACTAGTCTATGTTGGCCTTGTCAACTCTTAAAAAAAAATACTGTTTACCTATAATTTATCTGTAATCTTATAAGAGTCATTCTTAGAGCCATGAGTTCCATTGTACTTCAGAGCTTTGTCCTTTATATATAATAATATAATATAGGAGCCGTGATGAGGGTTCGAACCTATGGGCTGGGTGTTCCCAGGCACACGCTTCAGCCAACAAACCATGACATGGTCAAAAGAATTGCAACCTGGATGTACTACCTCATCCTCGAGGATTCCCGAAGCTTCTACTGAAGCCGAACCAGGATTTCCATCCTTCTGTTTAGACAGTACCTATTGTGACAGTCGTCAATAGTCACGAATTCGTACTTTCTTAGCTCTTAGATAGTAATATACTGACTAGTAAGGAATTCTTTTAAAGTAAATGAAGCTAGAACACAAATTTAAATATACTTAGGCCTAGTATAGTACACATATGTACTATATTAGGCCTCAGATATCGTGTATTAGGCCTATAGGGAGTTTAGGTTAGTTTGTCAAAGCAACACAAGTAAAAAATAGTTTTCCGGTTTGTCCAACTCAATAGTCCAGATTTCTACTTTCTAATTTCGTTGTATGTACTATGGTCCTCATAAGTACTATAAGTACTACCAAAACAGCAGGATGGGGCTCAGGTTTCACACAGTTACCCCCCCCCCCCCTATGTACTCTGGCTCCAACCACTTGGGCTAGACGGTAGAGCGACGGTCTCGCGTCATGCAGGTCGGCGTTCAATTCCCGACCTGCATGACGGTGCCCAAGTGGTTGGGCACCATTCCTTCCCCCCGTCCCATCCCAAATCCTTATCCTGACCCCTTCCCAGTGCTATATAGTCGTGATGGCTTGGCGCTTTCCCCCCTGATACTTAGTCCGTCATTTAGTACTCATTTTGTACTATTCTACCTCTGACGTTCCTCTTTCAATACACAGAGAGTAATCACGCTATCGTGATTACGAGGAAGTTGGAAGTTTTCAACTTCCTTGATAAGAAGAAGTTATCGGACTAAACGAGGAAGTTATCGGAGCCAATAAGATACACAACTTTAAATGGCTGGAACAAGTGGACAAAAAAAAAGGTCAAGGCAGGGGTCCAAGAGCTGTTGCTCAACCTTGCAAGCACAATTAGGCGAGCGCACACACACACACACACACACACACACACACACACACACACACACACACACACACACACACACACACACACACACACACACACACACATACACAGAGCTTTAAGTGTAGATATGATAGAGCCCAGTAGGCTCAGGAATCTGTACACCAGTTGATTGACAGTTGAGAGGCGGGACCAAAGAGCCAGAGCTCAACCACCGCAAGCACATTTAGGTGAGTACACACACACACACACACACACACACACACACACACAAACACCTCACCAAGGTATCTACCTAGTATAAAGGCAGCTGTAGTAGGTAAATACCTTGGTAGAGGCAATTAGTACCTAGCCAACTACTAGGTACCTAATAGTGTTAAAGAGCCACAGGTACCACTAGTATCATCGAAAAAGGTCCCCAAAACAGTTCGACCTTTTAGGGTCCCAAAAAAACAAGCTTTTTTTGCTTTAATAATCAGTTAATTTCTTCTTCGTGGATTTAGCTTAAGGAATCAAAGAGATACTAATATTGCATTTCATCAATAAAGTTTATCATAATTAAAATATAAAAATGTTGTTAATAAGGATAAGGTTATTTTACTCAATTTATTAAAAAAGTGTGAATTTTTATTTTTATCACATGGACACCAGGTTACGAAGCAGCTGAATCATTGGAAAGTTATAATGTCTAAGCTGCACGATAATATTTAACTACCAGGCCATCTTCAATGGTGTTATTTCAGGCTTAATTAAACAACCAATTTACAAGTTTGAAAATAAAGGAGATGCGGTGTTTTTTGAGGGGGCAGACCTGAACGGTTGTTAAGTCCAGGATGGAGCGAATGGTCGAAATTTTCTTTAATTTCAGGTGTGTGGAGGGGTTGGGTGTCAGGTGTGTGAGATAGGACGTCTCCAGATGTGTGTAAGTTTGTAACAGTACCTTTGACTACTAACCTCCCTTCTTGTTACTAACTCACAACGGTATTTAACGGTATCTGTTGCTCACTGTTTTCTCCCTTACAGTAACATCAGTTCAATTCCTCGTAACCAATATACTTAATCACCAAGACCCCACCTAACAAGGACACTATACTTATCAGCCACAAGTAAACTCTACATAGACTCTACCTCCGCCATGACCTACCCCGAGAGTCTCTATACTAACTCTAACTACAGGAAAGAGCCAATCATTGGCTACATAAATCCAACGAATGTGGTTCCTCAATTATTGAACGGGAATGAATTTACTTTAAAATGGGGTTTACCTAAAAACGAAAGGGGTGTTATATATTTTAAATAGGCAAAGGGATACTTTCAAAGGTCACAGGAGTTTACTCAATTACTCAGGATCGTGGTTTCAACTGTAATTGGAGGGGAAAGGTCACTAATCGTCATTAATCAGTCATAAGTTTATTAATCAAAGTTTTATGTAATGTTTTATCTACCTTGTCCTCATATCCCAGCTCCTTGTTCTCATATCCCAGCTCCTTGTTCTCATATCCCAGCTCCTTGTTCTCATATCCCAGCTCCTTGTTCTCATATTCCAGCTCCTTGTTCTCATATCCCAGCTCCTTGTTCTCATATCCCAGCTCCTTGTTCTCATATCCCAGCTCCTTGTTCTCATATCCCAGCTCCTTGTCCTCATATCCCAGCTCCTTGTTCTCATATCCCAGCTCCTTGTCCTCATATCCCAGCTCCTTGTTCTCATATCCCAGCTCCTTGTCCTCATACCCCAGCTCCTTGTCCTCATATACCAGCTTCTTGTTCTCATACCCCAGCTCCTTGTTCTCATATCCCAGCTCCTTGTCCTCATATCCCAACTCCTTGTTCTCATACCCCAGCTCCTTGTCCTCATATCCCAGCTCCTTGTCATATCCCAGCTTCTTGTCCTCATATCCCAGCTCCTTGTCCTCATACCCCAGCTCCTTGTCCTCATATCCCAGCTCCTTGTCGTCATATCCCAGCTCCTTGTCCTCATATCCCAGCTCCTTGTCCTCATATCCCAGCTCCTTGTCCTCATACCCCAGCTCCTTGTCCTCATATCCCAGCTCCATGTCGTCATATCCCAGCTCCTTGTCCTCATATCCCAGCTCCTTGTCCTCATATACCAGCTCCTTGATCTCATATCCCAGCTCCTTGTCCTCATATCCCAGCTCCTTGTCGTCATATCCCAGCTCCTTGTCCTCATATCCCAGCTCCTTGTCCTCATACCCCAGCTCCTTGTCCTCATATCCCAGCTCCTTGTCGTCATATCCCAGCTCCTTGTCCTCATATCCCAGCTCCGTGTCCTCATACCCCAGCTCCTTGTCCTCATATCCCAGCTCCATGTCGTCATATCCCAGCTCCTTGTCCTCATATCCCAGCTCCTTGTCCTCATATACCAGCTCCTTGATCTCATATCCCAGCTCCTTGTCCTCATATCCCAGCTCCTTGTCGTCATATCCCAGCTCCTTGTCCTCATATCCCAGCTCCTTGACCTCATATCCCAGCTCCTTGTCCTCATACCCCAGCTCCTTGTCCTCATATCCCAGCTCCTTGTCCTCATATCCCAGCTCCTTGTCCTCATATCCCAGCTCCTTGTCCTCATATCCCAGCTCCTTGTCCTTATATCCCAGCTCCTTGTCCTCATATCCCAGCTCCTTGTCCTCATATCCCAGCTCCTTGTCCTCATATCCCAGCTCCTTGTCCTCATATCCCAGCTCCTTGTCCTCATATCCCAGCTCCTTGTCCTCATATCCCAGCTCCTTGTCCTCATATCCCAGCTCCTTGTCCTCATATCCCAGCTCCTTATCCTCATATCCCAGCTCCTTGTCCTCATATCCCAGCTCCTTGTCCTCATATCCCTTCCAAGTGCCATAGCAGTCATACAACGCTTTCTCATAATCACCTCACCTTCAGTAAAATAATTATGAGGATAATGAAAAAAAATTCCTTTTCCTCACAATTAAAACCCGAATCGTTGTAATTGACGCGTTGCATCCCAGTTACAACATGCATATGCGTTTGCACATGAGGGTTGTTAATGACAGTCTCCGCACCTGAGCACTGCACATGAGCGGGGTACCGCGCCTGCTCAGGACCTGAACTGCACCTGGAGCATGGAACGATTTCCGAAAGGAATGTGTGTGTGTGTGTGTGTGTGTGTGTGTGTGTGTGTGTGTGTGTGTGTGTGTGTGTGTGTGTGTGTGTGTGTGGAAAGTCACACGTGATGACCTGTGGCCTTACGAGCGTCTGGGGAAGAGAGAGAGAGAGAGAGAGAGAGAGAGAGAGAGAGAGAGAGAGAGAGAGAGAGAGAGAGAGAGAGAGATGTCTGTGGATGCTGCCTGCTGCTGAGTTCATCTCGGCTCTTTCCTTTACATCTCATTTTCTACCCCCTGCTTTATGTAGTTTTTCATCCACTCCCTGAGTCATTCATCCACTCCCTGAGTCATTCATCCACTCCCTGAGTCATTCATCCACTCCCTGAGTCATTCATCCACTCCCTGAGTCATTCATCCACTCCCTGAGTCATTCATCCACTCCCTGAGTCATTCATCCACTCCCTGAGTCATTCATCCACTCCCTGAGTCATTCATCCACTCCCTGAGTCATTCATCCACTCCCTGAGTCATTCATCCACTCCCTGAGTCATTCATCCACTCCCTGAGTCATTCATCCACTCCCTGAGTCATTCATCCACTCCCTGAGTCATTCATCCACTCCCTGAGTCATTCATCCACTCCCTGAGTCATTCATCCACTCCCTGAGTCATTCATCCACTCCCTGAGTCATTCATCCACTCCCTGAGTCATTCATCCACTCCCTGAGTCATTCATCCACTCCCTGAGTCATTCATCCACTCCCTGAGTCATTCATCCACTCCCTGAGTCATTCATCCACTCCCTGAGTCATTCATCCACTCCCTGAGTCATTCATCCACTCCCTGAGTCATTCATCCACTCCCTGAGTCATTCATCCACTCCCTGAGTCATTCATCCACTCCCTGAGTCATTCATCCACTCCCTGAGTCATTCATCCACTCCCTGAGTCATTCATCCACTCCCTGAGTCATTCATCCACTCCCTGAGTCATTCATCCACTCCCTGAGTCATTCATCCACTCCCTGAGTCATTCATCCACTCCCTGTGTCATTCATCCACTCCCTGAGTCATTCATCCACTCCCTGAGTCATTCATCCACTCCCTGAGTCATTCATCCACTCCCTGAGTCATTCATCCACTCCCTGACTCATTCATCCACTCCCTGACTCATTCATCCACTCCCTGACTCATTCATCCACTCCCTGAGTCATTCATCCACTCCCTGAGTCATTCAGGGAGTCTGATGTCGTCTGATGATACTTGCTAGATGTCTGATGATTGTATCATGCTCTGTAATCGTATTATTTAATCGAAATCTAAACTGAATAGAAAATGCATCGGCATTTTAAATCATTCATTTTGCACTTCCTGCCATGTCTCATTTGTAAAATGATTTAGTTTCATTTGTGATCTGAAATCTGCTTTTCAGTGCAGAGATCTGGTCCTAGCCAGTTAGGGGTCATATTTAGAGGTGACTGACCTCCCAGTGGCACTAAATGACTACTAACTGGGTGATTATAGACGTATTAAACACGTCTATGATCTATCTGTATAATACAGATAGGGGATGCTGAGTAGACAGCACTCGGGATTCGTACTCCTAGGTCCGAGGATCGATCCCCGGAGAAGGCAGAAACAAATGGGCAGAGTTTCTTTCAACCTGATGCCCCCCCCCCCCTGCTCACCTAGCAGTAAATAGGTACCTGGGCGTTAGACAGCTGCTGCAGGCTGCTTCATGTGTGTGTGTGTGTGTGTGTGTGTGTGTGTGTGTGTGTGTGTGTGTGTGTGTGTGTGTGTGTGAAGAAAAAAAAGTTGATTGACAGTTGAGAGGCGTCCCGAAAGATCTCAACCCCCGCAAGCACAGCTAGGTGAGTAGAACTGGGTGAATACACACATAATCTTTCAGAACATTATATACCAACAATGTCAGACCAATCCTGGAGTATGCGGCTCCAGTATGGAGTCCATATCTAGTCATGCATAAGACTAAACTGTAAAAGGTTCAAAAGTTTGCCACCAGACTAGTACCCGAACTGAGGGGTATGAGCTACGAGGAGAGACTATGGGAATTAAACCTAACGTCACTGGGAGACAGAAGAATTAGAGGGGACATGATCACTACATACAAGATTCTCAGAGGAATTGATAGGGTAGATAAAGACAGACTATTTAACACAAGGGGCACACGCACTAGGGGACACAGGTGGAAATTGAGTGCCCAAATGAGCCATAGAGACGTTAGAATTTTTTCAGTGTCAGAGTAGTAGACAAATGGAATGCATTGTGCAGTGATGTGATGGAGGCTGACTCCATACACAGCTTGAAGTGTAGATATGATAGACCCTAGTAGGCTCAGGAACCTGTACACCAGTTGATTGACAGTTGAGAGGCGGGACCAAAGAGCCAGAGCTCAACCCCCGCAAGCACAGATAGGTGGAGTACAAATAGGTGAGTACACACCACACACACTTCTAAGTAATAATTAAAGGTCCTACAATATCTACCGAAGAGTACCGAAGTACTCATTTTACCTACATAGAGGACCGAAGAGTACTTACATAGAGTATCGAAGAGTACTTACATAGAGGACCGAAAAGCGCATTTATCCTGGCGAGGAAGCCACAGGTAGTGTAGAAAGTCTCCAAGTCACGACAAGTCATGTCAGTCAACAGTCACTACAAGTCATGTCAGTCAACAGTCACACGAAGCTACTTCCGGGTCGAGCTCTCCCACACATTTACTTGTGATACTTGAAAAGAATGAGAGAGACGGAAAAAGAGAGAAATGAAAGACAGAGACAGACCAAAAGCTTGCAGGATCACTAGGTGTTTAAACTGACAGCCCTAATGAACCGTAGTCTTAGTTTAAAAATTAAAAAAACTAGGTGCGTAAAAGCCACCAGTGTGTAAAACTAGTAGGGTAAGGCTTACCATGAGCTATGGGAAGGGAAAGCTCTCAGCCTGCTAACAGGAGTCAGCAGTCGTCTGCTCCTGTACCCACCTGTGTGTAAAACTAGTAGGGTAAGGCTTACCATGAGCTATGGGAAGGGAAAGCTCTCAGCCTGCTAACAGGAGTCAGCAGTCGTCTGCTCCTGTACCCACCTGTGTGTAAAACTAGTAGGGTAAGGCTTACCATGAGCTATGGGAAGGGAAAGCTCTCAGCCAGCTAACAGGAGTCAGCTGTCGTCTGCTCCTGTACCCACCTGTGTGTAAAACTAGTAGGGTAAGGCTTACCATGAGCTATGGGAAGGGAAAGCTCTCAGCCAGCTAACAGGAGTCAGCAGTCGTCTGCTCCTGTACCCACCTGTGTGTAAAACTAGTAGGGTAAGGCTTACCATGAGCTATGGGAAGGGAAAGCTCTCAGCCAGCTAACAGGAGTCAGCAGTCGTCTGCTCCTGTACCCACCTGTGTGTACAAAAAAGTAGACAGAGAGGTTACAGAGCACATAGAACAGGAAATACCGAAGATCGTGATGAAACATACGACGTCTAACCTGAGAGTACGAAATGAAATTGGCATTTTGATTACATGAGCAGAACAGTTGCGCAGCACGAGCTTCTCTTCTGCTCCTGATTACGTTGTTGCTCCTGAAACTCTTGCAATTTTGATGTTAATCCTGTGAAGAGTGTTTCAGGCTACTGTTACAAGTACGATGGAGCTTGTAGATGTAGCCGGAGCCAACTGTGTTCGGGTGTGACAATTTCGCGAGCCTTAAAATGGAGAGAATTTGAACCAGTAACGTGAGAAATGTTCGAGAGAGGACGCTGGTGTCATCATCACATTAAGAGCCGAATATTGATGTATCATGCGAGACGCTTCAGAACATGATAAAGGAGGGCATATGACGACCTACCTCACCCTCACGCTCTCCCCCCCTCTCTCTCTCTACCTCCCTCTCTCTCCCTCTCTCTCCCTCTCCCTCTCTCTCCCTCTCCCTCCCTCCCTCTCTCTCCCTCTCTCCTTCTCTCTATACCAACTTGGAGCTCGTATTGTCCTTGTCACCCTACTCTGCCTCATCTGTTCTGGCGGCGGCCGGTTTTTCTGCGCGAATCGTGGAAAATAAAGAGTTGATATTGATGGTGTTGGTCGTGAGGTGGGATCAGAGGTGCTGTAATGGATCTGGGTTACCTGTCTCCGTGAGAACCTGCGAGAGGACGGCCAGAGGGAGAACATGGGTATGGGGGAGGATAATTTTCATCTACATGTGTTCCTTAGTCTCCACATGTGTTCCTTAGTCTCTATATGTGTTCCTTAGTCTCCACATGCGTTCCTTAGTCTCTATATGTGTTCCTTAGTCTCCATATGTGTTCCTTAGTCTCCATATGTGTTCCTTAGTCTCCATATGTGTTCCTTAGTCTCCATATGTGTTCCTTAGTCTCCACATGTGTTCCTTAGTCTCCACATGCGTTCCTTAGTCTCCACATGTGTTCCTTAGTCTCCACATGTGTTCCTTAGTCTCTATATGTGTTCCTTAGTCTCCATATGTGTTCCTTAGTCTCTATATGTGTTCCTTAGTCTCCACATGCGTTCCTTAGTCTCTATATGTGTTCCTTAGTCTCCATATGTGTTCCTTAGTCTCCATATGTGTTCCTTAGTCTCCATATGTGTTCCTTAGTCTCCATATGTGTTCCTTAGTCTCCATATGTGTTCCTTAGTCTCCATATGTGTTCCTTAGTCTCCATATGTGTTCCTTAGTCTCTATATGCGTTCCTTAGTCTCCATATGTGTTCCTTAGTCTCCATATGTGTTCCTTAGTCTCCATATGTGTTCCTTAGTCTCCACATGTGTTCCTTAGTCTCCACGTGTGTTCCTTAGTCTCCATATGTGTTCCTTAGTCTCCATATGTGTTCCTTAGTCTCCATATGTGTTCCCTAGCCTCCACCTGCGGTTCCCTAGCCTCCACCCGCGGTTCCCTAGCCTCCACCTGCGGTTCCCTAGCCTCCACCCGCGGTTCCCTAGCCTCCACCTGCGGTTCCCTAGCCTCCACCTGCGGTTCCCTAGCCTCCACCCGCGGTTCCCTAGCCTCCACCCGCGGTTCCCTAGCCTCCACCCGCGGTTCCCTAGCCTCCACCCGCGGTTCCCTAGCCTCCACCCGCGGTTCCCCTGCCTCCACCCGCGGTTCCCCAGCCTCCACCCGCGGTTCCCCAGCCTCCACCCGCGGTTCCCTAGCCTCCACCCGCGGTTCCCCTGCCTCCACCCGCGGTTCCCCAGCCTCCACCCGCGGTTCCCTAGCCTCCACCCGCGGTTCCCCAGCCTCCACCCGCGGTTCCCTAGCCTCCACCCGCGGTTCCCCAGCCTCCACCCGCGGTTCCCTAGCCTCCACCCGCGGTTCCCCTGCCTCCACCCGCGGTTCCCCAGCCTCCACCCGCGGTTCCCTAGCCTCCACCCGCGGTTCCCTAGCCTCCACCCGCGGTTCCCTAGCCTCCACCCGCGGTTCCCTAGCCATCACCCGCGGTTCCCTAGCCTCCACCCGCGGTTCCCTAGCCTCCACCCGCGGTTCCCTAGCCTCCACCCGCGGTTCCCTAGCCTCCACCAGCGGTTCCCTAGCCTCCACCCGCGGTTCCCTAGCCTCCACCCGCGGTTCCCTAGCCTCCACCCGCGGTTCCCTAGCCTCCACCCGCGGTTCCCTAGCCTCCACCAGCGGTTCCCTAGCCTCCACCCGCGGTTCCCTAGCCTCCACCCGCGGTTCCCTAGCCTCCACCCGCGGTTCCCTAGCCTCCACCCGCGGTTCCCTAGCCTCCACCCGCGGTTCCCTAGCCTCCACCCGTGGTTCCCTAGCCTCCACCCGCGGTTCCCTAGCCTCCACCCGTGGTTCCCTAGCCTCCACCCGCGGTTCCCTAGCCTCCACCCGCGGTTCCCTAGCCTCCACCCGCGGTTCCCTAGCCTCCACCCGCGGTTCCCTAGCCTCCACCAGCGGTTCCCTAGCCTCCACCCGCGGTTCCCTAGCCTCCACCCGCGGTTCCCTAGCCTCCACCCGCGGTTCCCCAGCCTCCACCCGCGGTTC